>NW_022589706.1:2145647-2216632 GCF_004348235.1 Phoca vitulina
CTTCCTTTCTTCCTTTCTTTCTTTTTCTTTCTTTCTTTCTTTCTTTCTTTCTTTCTTTCTTTCTTTCTTTCTTTCTTCTTTTTCTTTCTTTCTTTTCTTTTTTTGTTTTTATAAATTAGGGTGTGGAAGGTACTAGATCAGATACACGATTACAAAATGCCACAGAATCCAAATTAAAAGGCCCAGTGTAGGGTCACTGGAGCTAGTCTGGCTCAGGCAAGAAAAAATTTTTTTCATCTGCACCCCATCTTGACGTGGGATTTCTAAAGTCTCGGCACCTGTTGGGGTCAATGTTTCCAAGGTTCTTTTTTCCTTTTAAAATTAGTCAGTTATTGGTTAAGAATTAATTGTATTAACAATATTAATTTATATCAATATTTATTCATAGTTAACAAAAGTATTGCTTTTAATTATTTAAAATAATAAGTTAAGAAATGAAGAATCGATGGTAAATTAATCAATTATGAGCCCCCTAGCAAGAACACTTTTGTGGTGACTAGGTCTTTACCTCGTCAGGTAAGAGCAGGACGGTAACTCGGCCCCGTAACTCGGCCCCAAACCTCCACCGCAACCAGTGGAGAGCACATACGTACATACAGGTTTCCCTCGCTGTTCCAAACTTTGCGCTGTGCCCCTTCGCTTTTACGAAAGACCTACATTAGTACCCATTTTCACGAACTGAAAGAAATCCAAAGAGGATTTTCACTTTTATGCAAAATGGTGAAAAGCAAAGGGAGGCAGGGCGCACCGGGCCGGGAGTGGCGCCCCCAGCGTCTTCCGCGGGAACTACACTCGGCATCTCCGCGTGGAGCCGCGAGCTCTGAACTGTGTGCGAGCATCCCGGCTTCACCTCCACCTGTTGTGTGCATCCGTTAGTTAGCAAGGTGCGTCCTAAGGATCAGAAAAGCCTAAGGAGGTTTTATTTGGAGGTCTGGGAATGCTGCAGAATTTTCCGGAGAGATTAATGGTAACTGCTTCTCTGCTTTTGGCCATTTGGGCTCCAGACAAGTTTCACAGGTGCACTGTCCTTTCGGATAGCGGGGAAAGCTATATGTCAATGCTGTTTCTGCATCCTCTCCCGAGATTTTCTGTGCCCTGCACCCCTCGCAATCCTGGCTTACAGTAAACCCATGAAACCAACTTTCCGTCTCAGGTTCTATTTCCTAGTAGCTGCTAACTACTGATTTTATACAGGATTATGATAGTCAGCAGTAAATCAGAAAACAGCATTGTCACAGAAATCTAGGACTTAATGCAAGAATAGAAAAAAAAAAAGATTTTTGTATTAAAGAATGTGAGGTTTATACTTATCTCCATAGAATGGACAAATGAATGAATCCAAGCAATAACATTAGATGGTATTAAATACTCTTGTATATTTTTCAGGAATGTCACAACCTGATTCCTGTTTGGCTTTCTGAAAGCCTCCTCCCCAGCTTCAAGAGACCACCTACTCCAGGAAGCCTGCCCCGATTTCCTTCCTGAGATGCTCCTTCTAAGGCACAGGTCACAATGTGCTGTATGTTATCATCAGATGGAAACTTATTTTGTGTCCTGCATTCAGTGATAACTACTGTATGTTACTTAGTTTTAGCAAACTTCCTTCTACATCTACAATCATGGCTCACGTTTATCGCATTTACTGTGGCCCAAACCCTGACTTAGGCTTTACCTGGAGTATCTCACAGGATCCCTACATGACCCATTATTACCCCCATCTCACAGACGTGGAAACTGATGAATACAGTTGTAGACACTAACAGCCCGGATGTGCAGGCCATTCTTTCTTGTTTCTGTGGAAAGTCAGCTTGGGATAGGCTCTGGAATACGGGTTTACTTGGTGCTCACGCCACACTCTGCAGGTCTGGTGAGCCCCCTCCATCGGCAGCCAAGCCTTTCTGGAATATGTGACCTCCCAAGTCAGGGGTAGGGGCTGAGATGGATACACAGAGCCCTTAATCACCTCTGCCTGGAAGTGGCCCCCACTCTCCCTTAGAGTCACAAGGTGCTGTACGAAGGTCTCCTCCTCGAGTAGGGATTGTGGGCCAAACTCAAATTCTGCTTTAAAAAGCCCTAGTAAATAATCCTAAAATTTGTATGGAACCAGAAAAGACCCCGAATAGCCAGAGAAATGTTGAAAAAGAAAAGCAAAGCTGGTGGCATCACAATTCCGGACTTCCAGCTCTATTACAAAGCTGTCATCATCAAGACAGTATGGTACTGGCACAAAAACAGACACATAGATCAATGGAACAGAACAGAGAGCCCAGAAATGGACCCTCAACTCTTTGGTCAACTAATCTTCGACAAAGCAGGAAAGAATGTCCAATGGAAAAAAGACAGTCTCTTCAACAAATGATGTTGGAAAAATTGGACAGCCACATGCAGAAGAATGAAACTGGACCATTTCCTTACACCACACACACAAATAGACTCAAAATGGTTGAAAGACCTAAATGTGAGACAAGAGTCCATCAAAATCCTAAAGGAGAACACAGGCAGCAACCTCTTCGACCTCAGCCACAGCAACTTCTTCCTAGAAACATCGCCAAAGGCAAGGGAAGCAAGGGCAAAAATGAACTATTGGGACTTCATCAAGATAAAAAGCTTTTGCAAAGCAAACGAAACAGTCAACAAAACCTAAAGATGACCGACAGAATGGGAGAAGATATTTGCAAATGACAGATCAGATAAAGGGCTAGTATCCAAAATCTATAAAGAACTTCTCAAACTCAACACCCAAAGAACAAATAATCCAATCAAGAAATGGGCAGAAGACACGAACAGACATTTTTCCAAAGAAGACATCCAAATGGCCAACAGACACATGAAAAAGTGCTCAACATCACTCTGCATCAGGGAAATCCAAATCAAAACCTCAATGAGATACCACCTCACACCAGTCAGAATGGCTAAAATGAACAAGTCAGGAAACGACAGATGTTGGCGGGGATGCGGAGAAAGGGGAACCTTCCTACACTGTTGGTGGGAATGCAAGCTGGTGCAGCCACTCTGGAAAACAGTATGGAGGTTCCTCAAAAAGTTGAAAATGGAGCTACCCTACGATCCAGCAATTGCACTACTGGGTATTTACACCAAAGATACAAATGTAGAGATCTGAAGGGGTATGTGCACCCCGATGTTTATAGCAGCAATGTCCACAATAGCCAAACTGTGGAAAGAGCCAAGCTGCCCTTCAACAGATGAATGGGTAAAGAAGACGTGGTATATATATACAATGGAATATTATGCAGCCATCAAAAAATTGAAATCTTGCCATTTGCAACGACGTGGATGGAACTGGAGGGTATTATGTTGAGCGAAATAAGTCAATCAGAGAAAGACATGTATCATATGACCTCACTGATATGAGGAATTCTTAATCTCAGGAAACAAACTGAGGGTTGCTGGAGTGGGGGGTGGGGTGGGAGGGATGGGGTGGCTGGGTGATAGACATTGGGGAGGGTATGTGCTATGGTGAGCACTGTGAATTGTGCAAGACTGTTGAATCACAGATCTGTACCTCTGAAACAAACAATGCAATATATGTTTAAAAAAAAAAAAAAAAAGAAGATAGCAGGAGGGGAAGAATGAAGGGGGGGAAATCGGAGGGATAGACGAACCATGAGAGATGATGGACTCTGAAAAACAAACTGAGGGTTCTAGAGGGGAGAGGGGTGGGAGGATGGGTTAGCCCGGTGATGGGTATTAAAGAGGGCACGTTCTGCATGGAGCACTGGGTGTTATACGCAAACAATGAATCATGGAACACTACATCAAAAACGAATGATGTAATGTATGGTGATTAACATAACAACAACAACAAAAAAGCCCTAGTGAAGAGTGGAGTTGAGGGAGGTGGGCCCCTGGCTGGCTGTTGGGCGCCCTCCTGCCTCCCAGCTCCGGGCCCTTATCAACCTAAAAGCGTTGGTTTGAAAGATCCAAACCTGTGGTCTTTTTCCATAAATGTGGTCACTTTATATGCATTATTCTATCACTTAGTTTTCTATCATAGATTTTGAAAACTGTCCCAAGTATGGACAAATTTGCATTTGAAAAATCCCGTGTGCTCAAAGAAAATTATGCTGAGCATTAAAACATACACATCCTTTGGCTTAGCATGTGTAGAAAAGTATGCTATTTGCCATGTTTTAACAATTTGTTTACTGTGGGTTTTTTTCCCCTGCTTCGATACACTTTTAACTCCATTGTTTAAAATTAAAAACTTGGACCTACTTTTAATTTAGTTTGGCATAAGGACAAGTAAGCAATCTTATTTTTTCAGATTGGTACCCAAATCAATCTTCACTGTTTAGTGAATAATTTGCCATTTCCCCACGGATGTGAGATGAGAAGTAGCTTGTCCCCAATCCAAATACACAGGAATGAAGCACTTATCTGGACTCTGTTCTGCAGTGGCCCCAGCTTTTAGATATATTACAGAGTAACACTTAATTCTCTTTTCCTTTCTTAGGTCTGTTTTCATACATGAACTGTGGAAGCAGTAAGATGAAACCAGAAGGGAGAAAATATTTTTTATTAGGACTGCGTATTTAGACACCTTTACAGTGTTGTCTTTCTAGCCAAGATCATCTTTCACGATTAATAGGAATGTTTGGAAATGTAGTGTTTTTCAATGCTACACGCATGTCATTCCTTACTTTTGAAGGCAGTGCTAGAAAGGTCACCCACTGCCCCAGAACTTGAGAATCAGGTGGGATCTAGGGATCATCTGGTCCAATGTTTTCACTTTACAAATGAACAAGTTTAGGCCCAGAGAAGGGAGGTGAGATGGCCCAGGTCACCCAGCAATTTGACCCAGAAGTGCCCGCCCCTTCCCTGGGGCTTCTCTTCCCCCACCGGGTGATCCAGCAATCCGGGGTCCTGAACTGTCTCCCCCTGAGGCTGCAGGCCGGGGAGAAGCCACTCGGGTCCGCACAGCGTTCCATGCCGCCCCCCCACGGCCCCCCACCACACAAAGTCAGTCATCCACAGTGACGAGAAAGACATTTAATCACTTCTTGGTCTTATCTCTTAAAGCGCTCAAGTGTTTTCACAAGTGCAAAGGGAGCGATTGCTCTCAGCCAACATTTACCAGGAATTCCAACACACGCAAAAAAACTACAAATCACCGTGCTTTATACTTACTTTTAATTTCTGCACTGAAAAAAAAAAAAGGTGAAAACCATGACAGGTTAGGTTACAGTGACGTCACCTCTGCCTTTAAATTAACCTTTGCTCTTGGGGGCAGAAGGGGGACAGACAGACAGGAACACATCAAAGCAGGAGAGCAAAACGGGGGCCGAGACCCCAGGGTCCGGCGGACCGGGCTCCGAACACCCGGCGGCGGCGGCGGCGGCGCGCTGGCCGGTAAACACGGACAGGCAACAGTTAAGATACAGTAAAAAGGGGGGAAAAACAAAAAACAGAACTCCCACAATTCCATTCTTAAAATCAAGCACGACAACGGACAGCGAATCCAAGGTTCACGCGGGTGCACCCGTCCGCCGCGGGGGCGATCGCACGGCGGGGCGCGCGCTCCGGCCCGGGGGGCCCCTGCTCTGCACAGACCCGCGCCCGCCAGCGCGGGGCGCTCCGCGGGGAGGGGGTCCGCGGGGAGGGGGCGGCCCCCAACCGCAGCCTCCCGACAGACAGCAGGAGCCGCGGGGCGGGGCTGTGTGCTTTCGAGGCTCTGCCTCCGGAATGTTCTGCGCTCGGGCCGGGGAGGGTGGTGGGTTTGAGTTACGCTCCACACGGTGTTTAAGTGCTTGCTTTATTTTTCATGTGCAAACTGTCACTGTCTAAAGCTTTCAGAGGGACGTGTACAGAGCACCCTGCGGAGCCGAGGGTACCCGCGCAAGGCCCCTCCCTCCTGAGCGGGGCGGGGCGTGGGGGCGCAGGACAGAAACATTGAGAGAAACGACGTGTTCTGCGGCGGTGAAGCTCGAGTCCCTGATTCGGTCCGGACAGAGGAGGGCGCTCCTCAGTAGGTGATTGTCCACTCTTTGACAGAGGCGTCGTGGGAGGTCGTGATCAGCGTGTGCTCGTCCAGCCAGGCCAGGCTGCTCACGTGGTGGAGCCGGTGCGCATCTGGGGAGAAAGAGGGCGTTCTGAGGGGAAGCCCCTCTGCTCCCCCAACACCTCACGCGACGAGCAGGGCACAGGCTGTGCCAACAGCGACAACGGCCGAGAACCTGACCCCGTCCCTCTTCACCGAAGGGCAAGCGTCTGCAACGTGGAAGGTGGCTGCAGGCAATCTCAAGCCGGCATCCCTGCGGTCCCTCCCAGACACGGGGGCTGTCCTGACAACCAACAATGTCCCCTGGGAGTCAGAACTGCTCCTCCCCCAAGGGAGTAAAAGTCTGTTCCTTTTTATGCATAAAGCAACAATACAGACAATACACAAACAGCTTCCTGGTGTATCTGCAGTAATAAAATGGGCGGGGGGCGGGGGCAGTGAATAAAGGCGGAGAAACCTCTCTAAGAGGTGGACTGGTGACCAGAATACCCTGAGAAACACCCGCGGGGCCCCGGGCCCCCCTCTGTGAGAGGTGCACCAGGGGTGACCACAGTCCTCCCCAGTTTCCTGCCTCTACTCTACGGACTGGGTGGGTCCTAGTACAAACCTCACAGAGCAGGGGGCCCAGGTGAATCTGTTCTGGGCCACCTCCCACTGGGCCCTCCCATCTGGCTGGGGGGTGACACCAGGACAGGAGAATTTCAGATCTACCCTGGACAGACACGGTCCCTCCTAGGGCCATGAGGCATGTGTGATTACAGAGCCCTTGAAGCGAGCTATTGCCACATTTAGAAAAAATATGTTGGACTAAATAAAACTTATTAACAATAATTTCATCTGTTTTTTTAAACAAGGCTGCTAGAAACACAGGAAGTCCACAGGAGGCTCCATTACACTCCTACTGGACGCTGCCCGTCGTGGAGAGAGAACCTGATCAGCAGTTTAATTTAGGGGGTGGGGCGGGGGATGGGAAAGTGCCGTGGTCTGAATGTTTGTGTCTGCCCCTCAAAATTGTACACCAAAAACCTCACGCCCAAGGCCGTGGTATCAGGAGGTAGGGCCTTGGAAGAGCTGCGAGCACGAATGGGATCAGTGGCTTATTAAAGAGGCCCCGCAGAGTGGGGCCCAGTGAGAAGTCTCTGGCCCAGAAGAGCTCCCCAACGCCCCAGCCATGCCACCCCCTATCTGGGACTTCAGCCTCCCGAACTGTGAGCAATAATTCTGTGGTTTATAAGCTGCCCAGTCTGCGGTACTTGTTATGGAAACCCGACGGGCTGAGAAAGAGATGTCAAGAGGGACCCGGTGTGCTAAGGCGCGTGCCCGGTGAATGGAGACCACCTGCTCTCCCGCGGGGAATATGCGCATCGTCAATCCCTCTGCGTGTCTAGCGGGGGCCGGCAGAATGAGAGCCATGCCCCTCGGGGGTGACTTCCCCAGAAGCACAGATGGGACACTCGGGCTTGGGGAGAGCCTCTCTGGGGCCGCCTGGGGAGCCGAGGCGGGATCGAGAGTCACCTTGGATCTTGACCCTGGTCTCAGGGTCACTTAGGGTCCAGACGTACACCATCATGTCCATGCCACCGGAGGCAAAGTGCTCGTTGTCTGGTGACCAGGCCAGGCAGACGATCTTCGCGTGGTGTCCGTAAAAAACGTTGTTCTCCTAGTTGCAGGTTGAAAACAGAGGTGGTAGGTCAGGGTTCAGGCCAGAGGGGCGCGTGTCATCTCCCCTGCCCCCAGCGACCACCGCGAGGGCCGACGCCGATGCAGCACGCTCTGCCAGGCACCGTGCACGCCTCACGGAGGGCTCACGGGAGCCCAGGTGCCCACTGCTCTGTGATGAGGCCCAGGAGGGTACGGCCCCGCACGGCCCAGCGTCGGGCAGCAACCACTGTGCCCCCGGGGCCCCGAACGGCCTCCGTCCCCCGAGGCGCTAGGTGCGTGTGCTCTCCTTCATGGAGCCTCGGCCCAGCCAGGGCTCAGCGCAACGCAGACACGAAGGCTCGAGGAGGCCCTGCCTCGGGCAGGTGGTGCTCAGGGAAGGTTCAGGCAGCAGAGGGAGGCCGCCGGCCCTCCCCACACACCTGCCCACTACTCGCTACTCCGCCGCCTGGGGCGGGGGGCTGGACGGACCTGCAAGCTGGAGGACTAGCACTTTCCTGACACCGTAGGAATGCTTTCTCTTCAGGGCATTCCATTTTCTTAAACCCTAAGAAAAGGTCGACTTGACGATGATTTTCCTTTTCAAGTTTGCCTGTTCTGTGCTGTGTCGATCCCACCCTGTGGACCGCCTACTTAGCATGCCGTCGCAAGACTTCTGTTGTAAATACATGAAACCACTAAAAATGAGATAAACACAAAATCTGAGAAATGTGGCGAGGGAGCAGAAGGAAATCCCCTGGGAGGTGGGGTGTCCTGTCGATGGAGGTCCTGATTACAGGCTTTATGTCCAAAGCCTTTTGTCAGAAGTAACACCGTAGCAGCAGACAGACTAAAAAAAGACTCAACTCCAGTTCACATATAAGCCCAAGTATTTACGGGGAAGTGTACAGATGCCTGTAATTTAAGTGCACCCAGAATTAAGATTATCGGATGGATAACGGCAAAACCTAGGTGGTAAATTCTTTCACCTCTGCTGCATTCCAAAACCATTCAAGTGCTGGGGGGCTGGCGTGGTACAGGGCCTGGGGACCGGAGACCTGCCATCCTGTGCCCCCGCTCTGGCCACACCCAGCAAGTGACGGAACCCCTAACAAAGCTCAGTCTCCTGTCTGTGAACTGGGGCAATGGATCGCTCTTGGCCCTCGGCTGTCCTCCCATGCCCAGGTGCCTCTGCACCCTGGTCTGCCCTCGCCAGCCCACTGCCCAGCGCCCCCCACACGTGAGGCGGTGCTGGAATGATCCGCGCTCATCTTCGTGAGACTTAAACAGCAGTGAGACTCAAGAAGAAAATCTAGTCTCGGCCCTTAGAGAAGAAGCCAGGAAGTCACTTAGCCAGGCAGCCCAGGTGAACCAATCAGCCTGCCTTCACAGCAAGCCTCGCTGCCACCCAGGGCCCTAACTTTCTGGCAAGTGTTCTACGTCACCCACAAAACCACGAGACCCTGGACGACAGTGTGTCTCCTTGTCTCACATCATTCAGCTCTGAGAACAAGGAAGCCAGTGGTCTCATGGTCTCATGCGACTGCTGGGCTGATGAGAACAGGGGAGAGAAGCCACGGCCGCCCCCACACCCCTCGCCTTCCACACTGCCCAACACGGGGACAGAGCCGCCCCGCCTGCCCACTCACCGAGTAGCCGTCCGCGACGCTGAAGACCGTGACCACTTTGCTGGCATCGCACACGGCTAGGAAAGCGCCATCGTGGGAATACGCCACATCGGTCACGGGGCCCTTGGCCTCCAGGAGCTTGCCCTCGTCCTTCAGCGTGGTGCCCAGGATGGAGTACAAGCGGACATTCCCGTCCTGCAGGAGGACAGAGGGGCACTGGGTCACTTCCCGACGTGCACCACGGCGGGAGCACACACAGGCACGCACACGCACACGCCCTCCTGACACCCTTACGCACGCTCTCCCGACACCCTCCCGAAAACCGTTCAGCAGCTCCCACGCGTACTCAGCTTAGTGGGAAGAATTACTCAGGAAGGTAATTAAAATGCCGAGTGCTAGGCGCCCCCACTTCTGCTTCTGGGTGTTTGGGTGTTCAGGACTCTGCCTCTTTTCATAAACGCTCCAGTAAGTTCTAACGCAGGGCAAACTCTGAGAACTACCTATACACACGTTAGGGCCCCTGGTCTGGCTCTGTCCCCTCCGGCCACTGCCTGCCCCCTGTGCTCCGTACCCACAGGGCCCTTCCCAGCGCCCAGGAGGTTCCTTCAGGCACCGACTCACTCTGACCAAGCCCCCCTCTGTCCAACCGGCTGTCTCCTAGCGAGCTCCCCCTCCTTGTCGTGACCCAGGTGCTTCTTCACAGAGGAGGCACACCTGCTCTTTCAGATGGCAGGGGCCACCTAGTCCATGGGCTGTTCAACTGCCCCAGGGGTCCTTGAGCCTGGGATGCCCATGAGATGCCCAAGTGCCTGGCCCTACCCAGCTCTCCTCGGCGGGAGCCTCTGAGGGCTGTCTGCACATCTCTGCTGACAGTTCCGCCCGTGCTCTGGAGCCCAGCCAGGGGACACATCTTGGGCACCTGCCCTCCAGGCCAGGGACCCCCCTCCCCGATTTCATGCCTCCAGAGACTTGTCCAGGACTTGGGCCTGAGAAGGGTCACACACGGTGGAAGGAATCCCTGTGGCATGGATGGACAGACAGAAGGAACTGGGAGAGGTGGTGTCCTTGCGGCTGCCCGAGGCTGCCCTGGGAGGCAGATCAAGGACCAGCCGCCCTCTCAGGGCAGCTGAGCGGCGAACATGATCCAAGGTGTCCCAGCTCTGTGCACGACACGGCCCTGGCCCCGCCTCTAACGCAGGAGGAAAGCCCTGCCCGACCCCGGCAGGGTTTCTGAGCTCACGGGACAAGCCCAGCTGACGCCTGCCCGCAGTGCGGGTCCTGGGGGTATACCGCCCACATGGAGGCATCGCAAGGAAGGAAATGGCTACGCTCGCAGACCGCACAGAGGACGTCAGAGGAGGGCACACGGCACAACGCCCACCAGCAGGCTAACTACGTGATGGGACAGCCACTTGCTGGAATGTCATTAAAATAAATGAAGACTACTAGCGTGGGGGACAATGGGGAAACTTGGGGTAAACAGAGACGTGTCCTGTGTGATCACAGAGATTCACAGGCCCAGGGCTGGCAGACAATCAGGGAAGACGAAAGCTGCCAAGACCTTGAGGTGGGAACTGAGGGGACGATGAGACAGCCATCTCTCTTCTTAAGTGAAAAGAGGTAAAGGCCTAGTAAGCAGGGCATGGTGCTATGCTGTGCAAGGGGGAACACCAGGTTCAAACCCCACGTCTGACTTGGACCTCCTGCCCCAGGACCACAGCTGTGAACTCTTCCCTAAAAAAAGGAAGGCTGTTTCTCAAAACATGCCAGAGGGCAGGTACCTGGGAAAGGGGTGACAGGCCCAGAAGGGACCGCCAGCACTGCGGGGTGCGGGCCTACAGGGACGGTGTCCGGGCCGAGCATGCAGGAGAGCAGGGCCAACGGGAACCCTGTGGGAGGCGGTGGGGCTGCTGGGCAGGAGGGGATGCAGCCCCCACGCAGGGGCCGCCACACACACACACACGGGACACAGCTTACTCGTCTGTGAACACCAGGGCAGTCCACGGGTCTTACAGCCCCCGAGGATGGCAACACAGAGGAAGAGCTACAGTGCAGGGGCTGACAAGCTCTGCTCTCTGTGGGCAGTGGGGGCTCGACGCCGTGCCCACGGGCTCCTGGGGGAAGGAAGAGCTTGTGGCCGTGACAGGGGGCTCCCTCACCCGCTCGGGCAGGCACCCTGACCTGGCTGGTCCCCCTCCGGGCTGGAAGGGCGGGCAGCAAGAACCACTTCTGAGGCTGGGGGGCAAGTGGAGTGGCCGGTGCCGAGCTGACGCGTCCCACGGGCCAGCTACTGGGCAAAGCCCTGCCCGCAGACCAGCCTTTCCTCAGCCCTCACGCCGGCTCTGCGAGATCGGCCGTGGGCCTCTGGGGGGCAGCTGGCCCTCAGCACGGCTGGCACTGCCCGACACTGGCGCCCTTCCCTGGGGGCGCGGAGGTCTGCCATCTCGGCTGCGGAGCTCCTTCATCAGGGCACCTGAGCCCCCCGGGGCCGGACGGGGCGGAGGGAGCCGGTTTGTAAAGCACGCAGGACTCGGCCTGGCAGGCAGGGACCACCGGGCCCCCGCGGCTCTAGGTTTAGGGGGGCAGGAGCACCACAGACGTCAGCACTGAGGGAAAACCCTGAACCCATCGGGTTAGTGCTGCTTCGCACGGGCTAGCGATCTTGTCATGCTCCTCCCACCTACAACCCGCCAGCCCAGCTCACCCGTGCTGGTCCTCTCGCAACACGCTAAGTCACGCGTGCCCCATGCATTCACGTGGTTGACGGCCCAGCGGTCCCCCTGCTGTGCGCTCCCCAGCCCAGCCCCCACCCGCTGCCCGGGCCCTTGGTCCCCCACCACTTCCCTATCTGCCTTGGGACACTCCATACTCACCCAGCCTGTGTCACCCCCAAACCGCCCCGACAGCCGGGGGCAGGGGACATGAGGGACAGGAGACTCACCGTGCCCCCGACAGCCACCGTGTCACCGCTGGGGTGCACCGCCACCACTTCGGGCTCGTAGCCGGGGCTGTCGATGCTGAAGCACTTCTTCTGATCCTTGAGCAGGACGATCTGAAAATCACAGGCAGCAGTCAGGGTGCAGAGGCCGGGGACAGACCGCTCGGCCCCGCTCTGGGCCCCGTCTCGAAGCTTGCTGGGGGCGGGGGCCCTGTGACCCTGCATTGTGCTTCCTCCCTCATCAGCCGCTGGGGGCTGTGACTCTTGCTAGTCACAGCATCGTAACTATAGGCTGCTGTCACGGTCACCACGCGCGCCGGCTTCTCGGGAAGCCATCTGACGCCAGAACTTTCCATCCTCCTGTTACACAGTTCCACAGGAGCTCTGCCGAACGGCTTTCTCCTGAGGTTCAAGGGACGCAAGCATTTGGAAGAGCAGGGCTCTAGAGCAACACTGGGAACGAACAGGACACGCCGGAGTCTAAGTTCTGAAATCCCAGGTCCAAAGAAAGCCCCTCCGCACCGACCTGGAGCACGGGGACATCCACGTGCGCTAGTGTGAGCGTCTCGCACAGCTGGGGGGCAGTGTTGGTACCCGTCTTCCACACAAAAACGGGGTCCCAGGTGGGGGCGCCAGCGAGCAGAGAGCACAGCTAGGCCCCAGGTCCACAGAAGCTCTTCGCTCCCAACCGGCCTCCCCCCAGAGCACGAGCTGGCCCAGGCAGCGGGCAGAACAGGACAGATGGTGCACAGCAAGGCGGCCGGACTGCAGCGCAGCGAGCCCTGTGCAGGGCTCCACCCCAGCTGGGCCTGAGTGCCCAGGTGTCCAGGCCCTACTGAGGGCCCTGCGGGGTTTGATCCTGGCTCGGCCGCCTACTGCTTGTGGGGACAGCTCCGTCCTGAGCCTCAGCTCAGCTTCCCAGGGTAGAAGAACCTAACGGTGCCTGCACATCACAAAGCTGGAATCCGACGTTCAGGGTAAATAAAGTCCCTAATAAAGGCAAATAAAAGTAGCAGCTAAGGTCCGCTGAGCCCGAGACACGGGCCTCGCTGAGAGTGGGGCACACAGCCCGCCCCTGGAGACGGCAAGATCGCCGCCCCACCCCCACACGGACGAGAAAATGGGGTACCATTATAACTCTCAAAACCAAGCTGGGGCTCGCGTCTGGGCCCCCTGGCTCCCACGCAGTAACTTCTGCCCTCTGGTGCTCACAAGAGGCCCTCTGTACACGGGGACCCTCTGCGCCCTCCACCCCCACGCGCCCCTTGCTACCCCTCCTGCTTCTAGCTCCCGGACTGCTCCCAGACAGCATGGCCTAGATTTGTGACGGCTTTGGCTTCATCCCACGGCACCCCTGCCCAAGCTACCAGCTGCCCCACAAAGGGCAGGCCGGCCCCTGCCCCCACTGTGCAGTGGCCTCCACTTCTGCGTGTACTGTGGGGCGGGGGCTGGGGGAAGAGGACAGGTGGACAGGTGGCCGCACCCTAAGACCCACCACTGAAAACGCAGCCTGAGAAACCCTCACCTGCCATCTGCCCGACTCAGGAAGTGGACGTACCTATCTGACCAGTAAGGACTAGGGGCACAAGCATTTGCCAAAACTTGCCCAAGACGTGAGACTTGAACCTGTTTCCCTTCCAGCACATTCTGCTGACCCTCTGACCTGCAGTGAGGAGTTCTACGGAAGCTTCCTACCTGGAGGGGGGCAGGGAGGCTGGGTAGCAGTGGCACATCACAGAACAATCCTGCACTCCCCCACCCCTCCCCAGCGCGGCACCAGGCTGGCCCCTCTCTGACCCTCCTTTGTGCAAGCCCCGCTATGAGCCTCAGAGGAAGGCCTGTCAGGACTGCCCTCCACCGACAGGAAACTGAGGCCTGGAGACACGGAGCGCACCCCACGGAGCCGCAGCCCAGGCCCACCCGTGCTTCTAGAAGGCCGCCTTTCCCCCCCCCTCCCCCCCGCCCCCCCCCCCCCCCCCGCCATGGCTCTCCACGCAGTTCATGCCTGTTGTTCCCCCACCGACCACCCAGGCTGCTGACAGAAGTTCCTGCTATCTAGGACACGCAGAAAACCGTTCTCCCAGAAGCACTTAAGTGAGCAGGATGGAGGAGGGGCGGGGGACCCCGAACGGCAGCTGCCTTTACCAGGGTTTTCTCTCCTGCCGTCGGGGGCTCAGTCACACCTGCCCTCCCTGATCTACACGCCGGGATGCCCCGGTCTGCTGAGAGACGCCGCTTGCGCCGGAGCAGAGCCTGGTAGGAAGTGGGTCACGCCAGGGTCTCGATCAAGGGCGCTTTGTTCCAGAAATTCCAAAAGAAAAGGTGTATGGGTGACCTGTCTTGAATGAGAAGCCAGGCCGCAGAACTGGGATACCTAATGCCATTCTGTCCCGGCGCCCCGGCCATCGTGCGGCCTTGGGGAAGTCACCAGATCACTGCACCTCGGCCCCGCTCAGGAAAGGAAGGTGCATCGCTGCAAGGAGCCTCACAAGCCCCTCTGTGAGCTGCCAGGGAGGAGAAAAGCAGAGCTCACAGACAGTGAGGAGCATGCGCGGATCACACAGCTTCAGGCCTCAGGGCTGCACCCCCGGCAGGCCCCCCGGGCTGATGGGCACACGGGGAGGCTGAGGCCCGACAGCCGCAGACCCTGGGCAAGCAACTTACGCCCCTGTGCCTGTCTCCGTGTCTGCAGAATGGGGAGGACCCTGTGCTACCCGGGAGGCCTGCGGACGGAGCCAACAGGCGTGCACGCGGGGCTCGGACAGACACGTATCAGAGCTCCCGCCGCATGGGAGGCCAGGGGAGGTCGGAGGTCAGACGCCGCGGCCCGCCAGTCCCGCTCTGCCGCCCTGCCCGTCCTCCCCGCCACACCGAAGCAGACCATACCTGCCCGATGCACACGACCACAGCGTAGCCTCCGGGGCCCACAGCCACGCACTTGGGCTGGACGTCCATCTTCACAACTCCCTGCCCACTGGTGCAGACAAGGGAAAACGTGTTATGTCCACCTCATGGGGGCTCGGCGTGCGGGTTAAGCACACACTCACCGCACACCCACAGCAGTTCCGGGGGCAGGAAGCAGAGATGCTAGTCCATCCACACAGACGGAGCCATGAGCTAAAACCTGGGACCAGTGAGAAAGGGCCCCCGGCTCCAGGGAAAGAGATCAGAAATCACGCAGGGGCTAGGGGCAGGGGGCTCCCGTCTCTGTTACCTGAGGACTGCCCATGGACCGCCCTGGGGGACCCCATCCTGCTCTCGTCCTGCGTCCATTGGCCATAGACCCTGGCGATCCCTGGGTACAGATAGAACCAAGCCCACCTCCCACTCCCACGGTCACAGCCACTCTGCTCAGCAGGGTGACTCTTCTGAAGAATCGGATACTTCCACAGATGAAAATCAGGTCTTCGTTTTTGGCTAATGCTGTGAAAACACGCCCTGGAAAATCTTGCACACACACAAAAACTTCTTGAAAAGAGTAAACGAAGGAAAATCCCCTGTGACTGGGCCAAGTGTGGGGTCTGGGAGGGCATCTGGGCTGAGACGTTGCGCCTGGCTTCCCAGGCAGAGTCTACACAGCTCACCGTCCACGTGGGCCACTGGACTGTCACCCGGCCCCCGGCCGAGAGCCCGGTACAGTAGTCAGGGGGAGCAGTGAGAAGAGCAGAGTGCCATCGAGGGCCAAGGGCCGGAAGCAGTGTGGGCGGAGGGCCCCTCTTCCAGGGTGCACTGTGGACCCGGGCCCCCGGCAGCCCTCACCTGTAGTCCCTCAGCGTGAGGTTGGTGTA
The DNA here is from genome assembly GCF_004348235.1 of Phoca vitulina. NCBI lineage: Eukaryota > Metazoa > Chordata > Mammalia > Carnivora > Phocidae > Phoca > Phoca vitulina. Next base: position 2,161,659 of record NW_022589706.1, read on the forward strand.
CCGCACCGTGTCGTCCATGCTGCAGCTAACCAGCTGCCCGGACTCGTCCACCGTCATCCTGGACACCTGGTTCGTGTGGCCCTTCCCGGCGAAGGCGTCATTCTCCCCCGTCTCTGAATCCCAGTAATGTGGGGCGGCGGTTAAGGAAAAGCCGCCTCCAGGACACGGCGCAGGCCCCACCGGGGATGCCTGGCCGTCCCTCCTTCGGGACAGCGTATGTGGGACGGGGAGCACAGGGCCTGAGGGGACGTCTATGGCAAGTCTAAGTCCGAATTCCAGAACGTTCTGGTGACAGCGGGCCACTGAGGACACGCCGAGCGATGAGCAGTCCGGCTGGACCCCCTGCAGCAGCCGGCATGGAAGTGTGCGGGTCCCCGCTGGCCAGCGGTGCACACGGACCACAACCCGGCGGCGGCGGGCTCCCGCAGCGAGGGGACAGCTCTTCACTGCGGCGCCGCGCCACCGAGCCCACGCCGCCCTGTGTCCTGCAGCGTGCCGTCAAGCCCGTGACCGTCAGCAGGAGGCTGGCTGTGCCTCCCCGCTCAGAGGGTGGCCAGCCAGGTGCCGCCGGGGCTGACCCACCCTGGCTGGGCTGGTTTACACACTGCAAGCGGGAGGTGCTCAGCGGGGAGGGGTGCTTTAAGTGAGGAGGCTTTTCATTCACACAAACACCTGAAAATCTCATTTCAAATGAAGATTATTGTTGCCTCTCGAGCGCCACGGGTATGCTGCACGGCCGACAAGCTCTTGTGATGGAGACCCAGCGCTCGATACCCAAGGCAACGTAGCTATCTGAGCATCAGAGTTCACTCCAGGGCAGCTGAAGACGGCGTGACTGCAGACCTGCACGCCACTCCAGAAGGGGCGGATTCTAGAGCCTTCTCTGCCCCTGATTATCATGCAGCCCCCACCACACACTACCCTCCTTACACTTAATGGAGCAGAGAATGACGTGTCTGCCCTCCTACCCCAGGGCTGTGGGGAGGCCTCCCTAGCTGGAGCTCTCTTGTGAAAACCGCAAAGCCCTGCAGGGAAGCGTGGGCCTGCACCCCAGCACCCCACAGACAACAGTCCTGGGAGGAGGGGGGGCCCCAGGCCACACACAGAGCGGGGGCTGTAAGGGCTGCTTCACATGCCTCCAGGGAAAGTCTCGCAGGACCGCAAAGAACCTCAGCACAAGGGAGATTGTGGTTCCAGTCCCAGGGGCCGCCGACAAGCGGTGTGACTTTGGGGAAGGCACTTGAGCATTCTCAGCTTCTGTTCTCCACTTTTAAAACAAGGGGAACAATACTGACAGGTTCTAGGTCCTACTTAATCCTAAGACTCCTGACTCACGGCTTGTGAGAGGGATCCGGCAGCACTAGGGGCCCGGGGGGGGGCAGCAGCTTGATTCAGAGCTGAACAGCCACTTACAGCTACACAGAGAGAAGTGACCCACCGGGTCAAGGCTGCAGCACGGAGCCAGGGGCCCCCAGCATGGACACAGCCCGCTGGTCGGAGCCCTGCTGCCACCACCTGGCTGGCCTGGCCTTTGGCTCAACGGGGACAAAACACTCCCACCTCTCCTGTCAGCGGCCCTGGAGCCAGCTCTGTGAGTCAAAGGATATTGATGTGTCCATCGTGGCTCCCGGAGTAGATGTAGGACTTGCCACCGTTTTTATGCACCGTCAGACACTGGATGGATTTGCTGTGACCCTGCGGAGGACATGGACAGGGCAGGGTGAGCTGAGAACACGCCATCCTGTGTCTGCAATCTGCCAACTGCCCTCCACTGACTGTGCCCCTGGGGGACGAGGCAGAAGGCCCTCCACATCGTGGCGGACGTCTGTGCCGACATCCTGCAGCCCCCCGTGTGCCCGAAACCCCCTTCCATGAGCTGCGGCCTGCTTTTCCCCAGCTGACTGGCCATCTGGCAAAACCCCATCATGCAGCCCTCCCCTCCTGGGACCCAACCTCAACCCCGGCCAAGGATGGAATCTAATAAAACCCCAGGAGCCAAGGGCCTGGTCCGTGCAACTGACCCTGGCAGTGGCCCCGAACGGGGGAAAGGCTGCTCACGTCCGGCAGACGGGGGGGGGGGGGGGCCCCACCCCCGGGCGGGGCCCCCGGGGGGGGGAAGGCCCCCTCCCGGGGGGGGGGGGGGGGGGGGGGGGAGCCCCAACCCCGAGCTGAGCCTCCGTGGAGTGGAAGCAGCAGTTAGTGGGATCAGTCGCAGGAGGGCCTAATGCTCACTCACGGAGGCAGGTGGGGGGACATCCGGGCCCTGCAGGGACCCAGGGAGACCTCCCGGCCACCCAGAGAGAGACCCAGACAGTCCCGGGGTGCTAACAGTCTGTTCTCTCCCCAGAACCGGAACATACAACTCTAGCTTCGACTCCTGGCTGATGAGGTTTCTTCTCCCCCAACACGCCGCTCCCCACCCAAGCTGTCAGAGGGCCCTGACCCCCAAAACCTCTGACTCCTCTGCAGCCAGCCCCCCGCTGCTAGGGGGGACACGTAACCTCGCTGTAACTGCTCCTGGGGCCTGGGGTGGGCAGGTCTCTGTCTGGTCTCTCCCAGCAATGCTCCGCAGCCAGGTGGCACAATTCTGCACAGGCCTTGCCCCAGGAGCTTCCCAAGCGTCCTGCGGGGTTCCACTTGTTACCACACCATGGCAAGAAGCTTCCGAGAAAGGTTCACACAGTTCTCAGGAGACACACTGGGTCCTTTCGACCTCATGTCTCCTTCTAGGACAGAGTTCACCAGCCCTGATACTTAACGCGTGGTCCTCAGACCAGATCGGCCCCACTGGGCATCCCACGTGCGCATCCTGAGGACTCAGGACCTGCACCCGGGGAGATGCCTGGGGACTCCATGCATGTGCCCTGCCTGGGGCCACAGCCTCACCCGGGGACTTGTGAGGAACCTGAGCTTGCATGTGCCCCACAGATGTCCCCAGACGAACCCAGCCGCCGTGTTTGAACAAGCTCCCTCTCGGCTGACTCTGACGGACCTTCTAGCTTGTAACCACTGCTCCAGCTACACATCAGAATCCCCGGGTGTGTTTTAAAGAAGTACCAACAGCGAGAGCCACCCCTAGAGGTTCTGACCAAATCCCTCCGGGGCAAGTCCAATTCCAAGGCCTCCCGGTCCTCCTTCAGGCTCTCCAGGGATCCAGCCCTTTCTCTATCTCAACGTGCAGTGGGGCTGAGAACTGCTAATCTAACTCCGGCCTTCTCCTGGGCCCCCACGCGTGGCTCAGACACTCTGCAGCGTGAGATCAGCACCAAGTACCCCCTGGGATTCACGCACACGTGCTGTGGCGGGAGCGGGAACAGGAGTTTCTTTTCTGCTAACTGTAAAAGCCCACAGGATTCCCCGAGCTGGCCTGGGGGCAACAGAAGCCCAGCCTGTAACTCCCGTGCTTTCGGTGGCCCGCGGGAAACTGCTCTTCCGGGCCCAGGTGGGCTGACAGCAACGCCTGAATCTCTCAAGGAATTTCTCCCCGTCACAACTGGAGGCCCAGCAAAGTGACTGTGTCCTGCGATGGCCCCTGGCTCTGTGCCAGGCCACGTAGACCCACACGACATATGCACCACGCCAGGCTGGGAGCCCATCAAGGAGGAGGTCCCAACGCCCCGTCCTTAGGGCCAAGTGGGGGGGCAGGAAGTGTCATGAGAGCAGAAGGTGTGGGGCCAGCAGTGAGGACAGACGCTGCTGTTACACCAGCTCAGTCCTCCCCCGCAAGCCACATCCCCTCCTGACTGGGACACAGCGGCTCCCACCTAGGCAACACCTCCATCAACTCCTAGGCAGAAGCAGGGTCTGCAGAGAGCGGCACCAGCCGGCCCTGTCCTCAGGGAGCGCCTAGGTCCTCACCTGGCTGCTCGTTTCCGGACAGGGAGAAGGCATGCCCCCCACCCCCCTCAGAGAAGGGGCACCCAGGGCAGACTCGGGGCATCAGCTGCCCTGAGGAAGGCTGAGGAAGGCTGGAGAGGGGTCCCAGCATCTCCCATCGCTTGCTGCTACACAAACTCCCGGCCGGGCGTCCACCTATTTCTCCGAACTCATTCCCTCCCACGTGCCGTCCCTGCTCGAACCACATAAAACTCAAGGCCTCCTCGAACTCCATCCCATGTTCAAATGCCACATAATGCCCAGGTCCAGTCCCAAGGCCTCCCGGTCGTCCTTCAGGCTCTCTGCCAGTCCTCCATGTCTGTGGTGATGCTCTTGGGGCCCCTTTGTGTTCCAGCTGTCAGCTCCTGAGGGAGGCTCTTCTCCCCAGGGCACGGGGACTCCTGACAGCAGGGGGAGGGCCACTGTCCACAGCCCCAAGGCCCTGAGCCCCTGGTGCTTCTAGAAGCTCAAGGGGAACTCGGCACCAGCCTCCCACTTCTGCTAAACACATATCCCAAAGCAACTAGCATCCTGCCATTGCCGAAACCCCCAGGGCTGGTCCCCCCTGGGCCTCACGCAGGTTCTCCCTTCTCCTCGCTGGGCGCACACCTCTGCCAGCCCCTTGGACAGAGCCCCTGCCGGCACAGCCTTACCTTGATGACCCGCAGGGGTTTGCTGGGGTTGTTTTTGTCCAGGTAATTGATGTACCCAGACAGGGAGATGCTGAGGAGGTGGTCCTTCTGCCACAAGCAGCCCAGCTGCTGGTCCAGAACGGTGGAGCCCATTGTAAACGTACTGACGACAGAGTTCACATTGACGTCCCAAATCTTCGAGGTTTTGTCTCCGGAAGCAGAAAGCAAACGGGTGCTATCAGGGCTCCAACTGATCTACTCAAAGGAAACAGCGGGCCACGTGTCAGCGAGCACAGAGTGGGAAGGGGCCTCAGAAAGCAGCCTGCCCACAGCCCCCATTTCTGAGCAGGGAGAAGCCACGGCGGGGGGTGGGGGAGCCGGTGGGACCAGTGTCCAGGCCCCTGCTCTGGCCACTGGCTTCTCCAGACCACGACACCCCTTCTGTGTGACCCTGAAGCTTTCCACCGCCGCCCCTACTTCAGCGCCCTCAAACTTCATGCTTCTGACTCCAAGTTGTGTCCGGACGACTGCACATGTACACACGGCCCCACCATAGTCGCTGACACGCTCCTACAACCCGGATCCGTACTCACAGCGTAAATGCCTCCGTCGTGAGCCTTGCCTCCTCCCAGGGCACACACTTTCTCTCCCGTCTTTCCATCATAGATGTAGATCTTTCAAGGAATAACACACATGTGGGTCACAGGTGGGAGGATGTGCTCACCAGCTGGCATGCAAAATGAGCTCTTCCTCGTCCCTGCTCTACCGTCAAGAGTTTGCTACTGTGACTCTTAAAAAAAGAATCTGAAAAATGTGCTAACAGGTTGAGTTTCCAGCTCCATTTAAAAGGAGAGAACTGGAAAGGGGGCCACCAAGCTGTGATGACACAGCCCGGGAACCGAGTGCCTCCCAGGAATGGGATGGAGGGAGAGTCTGAGTTCCTCCTGGGAAGACTGGCTTTGGGAGGCTGGCCTGCCCTGAAGAGTTGGGAGGCAGTCAGATGAGCCCCCACCGCCTTGGGCCCCAGCCCTCACCTGGCCATCTGCACTGGCCGTGGCAAATCTGTTCCCATCAGGAGAGAATCGCACACAGTTGACAAAGCGGCCGTGATCCTGCAGGAAAGAGCACAGTTATGCACCTGATGACAGGAGACTCTGGAAAATTCTTTTTGAAATACGCAATCTGCTTCAAACATCTGCTCCAACTGCCAATGTGAACCGTCAGTCCACAGGAAGACCTCAGAGCTTAAATAAAACAAGCCTGAAGCAGCTCCTGACTCACTGGGAGGTCTGCGTCAGCCTGCCTGTCTTGGCCCAGGCCCATCTGTGCCCGCAAGGCTGTCCCCTGCTAGGCCTCCCATTCCCATGCTCGGTCGGATGCCTGAGCTCCCCTTATCCTCATTCCACAGAGCAGACAGAGCCCAGACAAAGCCGGCTCTCTTCCCTCAGGGCCCCAGAGGTAGCTCAAGCCCAGAACCCTAGGCCTCTTCCCCAAGTCTCCAGGGCCCAGCACACAGCAGGTGCTCAGCTGGATCAGGATGGAGCTGAGTTAACTGAGGTTTTAGAGAAATTAGACAATGGTTTTGCACTTCTGGGGAGTAAGACTCCAGATGACCTCCAGGGATGATTCCCTTTCCTAAAGATTCATTCTTTCTTCCATCAAGGGTTTGCATAAGAAAACATCCTCTAAACACCCCACACCTCCTCCTCTACCTGTAAGAAACACCCCTTAAGTGAACTTAATAATTTATTATTAACTCTCCTCAAGGTAGAAGTGTTAAGGGCTTCTGGGGTATAAACACCTAACCTTAAGGAAAACCCGCACCCATCACCTGCCCCCACAGCACCCTCCAAGGCCAAGCACCGAGTCAACTAAAGTCAGGAGCTGCTTGTGTGAAGGCTCCGCACGCGTCTGTGTCACGTGAGGGGCTGAATCGTGCTGAAATCGTGCCACCTGTGAACAGAAACCTCCTTAGGAAAGAGAAGAGGATCTGTGCGGATGCAGCTGAGGTACAATGAGGTCCTTAGGGCAGACCTAACGCTCCATGAGGGAGATTAGGACAAGACACAGACGAGGAGGGAAGAGCAGGTGAAGATGGAGGCAGACTGGGAGGACGCTCCTCGAGCCAAGGAATGCCAGCGGACGGAATCTGGAAGGAGTCGGGGGAACACAAGCCTGCTGACACCTGGATCTCAGGCTCTGGCTTCCAGAAATGAGAATAAATCCCTGTTGAAGCCCCTGGTTTGTAGTCCTTTGCTGTGGCAGCCACAGGGAACGAGCACACCGAACACCATCATCTGTAACGCTCCTGGGATAATAACCCTTCAAGGACACTGTGCTCACTGCACTGCAAAGAAACTCAGGCCAGGAAGGAGAAATTGGGGCCAGGATCCCGAGGAGGGGAGCCATAGAGCCAGGATCGGAGGAACCCATGTGTCTGCGAAGTCCAACTGGGAGGCTAAGCAGAAGAGTCGCCCCTCAATTGGGTTTTCCCTGGTGGAGGCAGCTCTCGTCTCAGAGACACGAGACTGTGATCTCCGCCCGCAGACTCTTCCAGGCCAGGCACCTCGGGCCCCAGACGATTCGGTCCAGAGCTGGAGCACAAAGCCAGCCCCGCATTCTGCTCTTTAGCAATCACACCACTTTGCTCAGCTGACAAGGCCAGAAGCAGCCAGCCCTTCATCTCCCTCAGAGGGATTCCCCCGCAGGGCTGGGGACTAGAAAGCCTGAGCACTCTGAACCCAGTGACGCTGGGGATCCACACAAGCCGGCTTTCCTTTCTGCCTCTTTCTGGCAAACACCGTCGTGGGGCTGCAACTTTGCTCTGACTCAAGAGCCTGACCTGTGGGGCATCATCATGAGTGCCCGCGGCAGAGGTGCGACGGGGCACGGCTTCAGCCTGAACTTGGCTCTGGTTTTGGGACCGCTGGGAGGCACTTCCCATTACTAACATGCCACCCACTTGGCTCCCGGGGCCCAGCCTCAGCCAGGCCAGTCTGCAGGGTGACACCAAGGCCACAGACAGGAGTTTCTTGTGTGTGCTCATCTGTGTGAGGGCTGACCTTCCATGCTCCAAGGTCTGGCCCCCATGTTTTAGAGCAGGCGCAATCCGCCAATCTGAACCACAGTGGAAGGAATCCGCTTCCCAAATTGCGATCTCTCAAGCCCTCCAGAGTGCTTCTGCCTCCACCATGGTCACCTGTCACCCACCACCTCACCACTGCGAGGGCCCTGGGGAGCCTGAGCCTCCAGGCACCTCCCAGGAGACAACCAGGCCCAGAGGGAACCTGGGTCTCCAGTTTCTCTTCCAGAACACTGGGCTTAGCTGCACTAGCTCTGGGGCCTGGGCAGGCCAGGTCATATCCTTAACTCCCCAGGCCAAATGCCACCGTGGTGCCAGCCAGGCTCCCCAAGAACTAGGGTGCTGAAAGAGCGCACAACAAACAGAGCAGACCCTGGGCTAAAGAGGTCGCTACAGTGGGATGATGATCCCCCTCTACTGGGCATAAGGAATATGCCAGGAGTTAGATGGCCGGCCACCACTCAAGAGAGAACAGGAACGTCCCCGTATCCCAAGCCCAGCTCAGGGAAGTCAGGATGGGCGGCACCAGACACCTGAAGGGCGGCACCAGACACCCAAGCCCCACACCTGCCCATGTCCACCCAGCGGCCGGAGCGATCCCATTATGAGGCCACTGCCTCTCCTCAGAAAGGCCTTCTCCCTTGACCACCGGCCCCCGTCTCTCCGGATCCGACTCCTCCCAGCACTCAGCATCCCCGATGTTACAGGGGATGTCACCCATGATGGGCTCGTGGCCCTCCTCCCGGATGGAACGCCGCATGTCCCTCCCCAGGCCCTAGAACAAGACAGGCTTGTGGGAAAGCCTGGGTTTAGTGAGGGCCAGAAAGAGCAGATGCCCCCAGAGGACCAGGCACTGTGTGAACCCAAAGCCTTTGGCTTTAGAAACTCCTCCCTGTCAGCTTTTCCTGCAGCTTGAGCCGAGAGTCCAAATGAGCAGGAAACTGATGTCTGCTCCTGAAATAGCCCACATAAAGGCAAACAGCAGTGAACAGCCCATTAACCAAAAAAGTGAGGGCTAAAAATAGCCTGTTCCACAGGGAGGTGAGGCCTGAGTACAAAGGAACAGGTCTGGGGAACCATCATGGGGTAGGGGGGCGGGGGGCACGGGGAGGGTTTAGACACCTGACGGGCTTCTTCCAGCTGCCCGACCCAGCGGCCACCTACTGAGCTGGGGCTCCCAGCCCCTGACCCTCCCCACACTCCCTGGAGGAGTCACAGCCCCATCCTGCAGGCCTAGCTCACTCAGGCCAGGCCCTGATGTGGAAGGTCCTCGGTGTCCGGTCTACACCTGTCGGCCCATCAGTCACAGCCGACACTCACTGCAGCTCTAGCGGGGACTGTGTCAGCGGATCCTCCCGAGAACCCCCCACTGTCACTATCTCTCCCCCATCATCACCTGACCCACCAGCACCCCCTCTAGACACTGAGAACAAAGCCGTGAAGCCATCAGGTAATAGTAATGTACCTGAGCCCCCGTCACTGATAGGCTCAGGGCACCACGGGGCTCCGCAGCCTGGCTCCATCGAGCACAGGCAGATGAGCTGGTCCGCTCAGGTGTCCCCTCTGGGAGCCCTCCCTGGTTTCACTGGCCCCAGCTGTCCCCTGAACGTACAACTGCTCCTAACCCTCACACTGAAATGCCCTGCCCACCTGTCCTGCTGCCCTCCCGAGCTCATGGAGGGAGAACCGGCTCAGACGCCTGGGCCCACCTCCCCGTCCTCCCTGAGCATGGCACACGCCCCCACAGCTGGCGCTCTGAAAATGGCCTCTGTCCTCCCCTGAAACCCTGCCTCGCTCCTTCAGTCTGCCGCCCCCTCCACTCCTGCCGCCCTGGCCAGGCCACTCACGCTGCCGTCAGCACAGTGGGGCAGGAGTAGACCAGCTAGGAAATGGGGGGAAGGAGACCTGCCCCGCTGACCCCCAGCATGACCGGCACCGATGAACCCACAGCTCTCTGAGAAGCCAGACCGGCAGGTACAAGGGCGGGAGGCGGAACGGCTAAGGACGAGGCAGGCCATTCTGTGGGCCCGGCCTGGGCCGGAACAACGCAGGCCCCCGATACACGCTGAAGGACCGACACTGCTGCTTTCTGCCCCGCTGGGAGTCAGGAACAGGGAAAATGACGAGAAAAGCCTGCAGAGCAGAGCTCCAATTTACTTACCTGCCTAGAAAGGCAGCGCCTCTAATAATAGCCAAGACAGATTTCTGGCTCAACTCCGCTCCGCTGCGTAGAAGGAAGTGGGACACCCCCCTTCAGCGCCACCTGTGATGGGTGAGACCACACAGGTGGCAGGGGAAAGCCCAGGAGCGGCCGGCTGGAGGAGACCAGGTGTCCCCTCTGCCACAGGTGGGCGCCGTGCGCGCTCAGAAAGTCAGGCAGGATGTTCCCATTTCCAGATCACACGGCCACAGCCTGGACAAGCCGGCCCGGGCCACACGAGTGCCGCCTAAGCAACCGCTGAACTAGACAGACTATCCTATCGCCCGCAACACGTGGCTGTTGGAAAGGCTGTGGACACAGTGTTCTCAAGAGCTTGCTCCAGAAGGGGCCTCCATGGTCGTGCCCGGCAGAAGAGGAAGCCCAAGGCCAGAAGGGCGCTGAAACCTGCCCAACGCGCCCACGGGCAAGGTGCACAGACAAGATGGGCAAGCGAACCACGCCTCGGTCGCAGGGACATGCTCGGAAGGAAGAAATTCCTGCTGCAGAGGCTGGGGTAGGTAACGGCCCACCTGCCCCTTCTTTCTTGGGTCCTCCAAGGGAACCTCAACCTTTGTCCACAGAATGCCAGTGCCAGAAGCAGAGACAGTGATGCCCCAAGCCTCCACCCCACACCCGGCCTCCTATGATCCTGGGGAAGTCACCGGCCCAGGTGGCCCACGGCATCTGAAATGAGGGGGACCTGGGCCTCTTCCACTCAAGGTTCCTCCACCCCATCTTCCTGCAGCCTCTGGAGCCCACAGCAGGTTCAGGCAAAGGAAAACGAACGCTGAACTGACAGCCCGAGGGCCCAGCAGAGCCTGGCTGAAGCTGATCCCAACTTAGCTCCGGAGGATCCAGGAGTCTACACTCACTCTGCACACCATAAGCAGCAGGTTTAAACCAATAAGCTCAAGAACCAAATAGAAAAGTGACCGGACCCCCACTGCGGGCCAGCAGGATGGTCAAGCGAGCTGAGTATGTTCGGTCCCTCTGGCTTGTCTGAAACCCTGCTTTCACCTCCCCTTGGGTATGTGCACCACCTGCGTTTTATTCTAGCACGTACCGAACCTGAGAGCACAACTCAGTCTTTCTCAAGGTGGCCACTTGAGCTCAACCCCTCTGTGCTCCTGACATGCTCACCCCTTGTCCCCCTAGCCTCAGCCACGGTGCAGAGGGAGACAGCAAGAAGCTGGAGCCTGGATGGGCAGGCAGCCAGCCACCCACTCCAGCTGCACTCTGGGGCTCTGAGGGTCCAGGGCAGATACACGTGCATAAGTCAGACTGATCTACACAGTTGTCAACACTTGACGGGACATTCTGGGTGGGTGTGGGGCCCCGAGTGCTCTCCCCACCCTTCATTCGCTGGCCACTGAGCCTGTTAGAATCTTCTCCAACAGAAGCCCAAAGATCTCCTAGTGGACACTCTGATAGGACGTCTGCCAGCATCTCTCGTCCTCCCACAGGTCTACGGGGCCCGCAGAAGACAGCTGTCACCGTCCCGTCTCCCGAGGGGACCCGGACACGCCACTGGCCCATCCAAGGGTCACAGCGCCAGCCAGCTGCGGCTCTGGGCTGCCACCCAGCATCCCCCACTCCTGGTCTGCAGCCAGGTCCTGATGCAGGACCCATGGGTGACAGGCTCCCCAGGCAGACCCTGGACACAGGTACCAGCTGGACTCATGTTTGTACCTGACAGCCCCGCGCCGGGGCCTTGGGGTGAGGGCTGTGTTCTCATGTTAGAAAAGAAAATGGAAAGAGGAAGATTATTCCGGCCAAGTCCCCAGGTGAGCACATGGAGAAGGCTGGCAGTGTGCTGGTCACAGGCTCGAGCCGCTGGGCTCAAACCTGGCTCTGCTGACTCGCTGCTGAGCTGCTCCGGGCCGGGTTTAGTCTACATCTGCAAAGAGGAAGTGATCCCTCCTGGCGTAAGGAGAGACGCCTCACTGGCCCACAGCCCAGATCACGGCCAAGTGACATCAAACAGTGGGGGGGGACTTGGGAGCAGGGACAGCTTCACTGAGACATGCAAGGACAGCCTCCTGTTGCCACAGAAAACCTCTTATCTCCCTCTCCTCCTCTCCTGGGTGCAAGGCAGGACGCTCAGTTATCTGATGCATCCCACGGTACCTCTACCTGCACTTAGTAAACACTGACCTTGAACAGCCTTCGACAAAGCCCCCACCACCTACCAAGCGGGCAGCAGGAACCGGACACGGTTCAGGAGCAGGAGACGGCCACAGGAACTGCTGCAAAGGGAGCTCTGAGCTGCACACCCCACGGGGCACGGAGAGCCTTGCTGGGCTTCCCACGCAGCCGCCTGGCCCTGCTCAGGGGCCCTGGGGACGGAACGGAGTGTTTCACCACTGGCAGGGCAGGAGCCCCTCCGTACCCGAGCCAAGATCTGCACTGGAGATTCTGCCCACCGCCCGAGTGCCACCCTGTTGGGAACCTGCCGAGGAAGTGGCATCATCCTTTCCGGCCACACCGTGCCCACAGTTTATGAATCACTGCATGCAGTCATCGAAGTAAACAGCAGTCCCCACAGAGCCACTTTAAGGACATTCTCTCATTTCATCCTTGATGAGGTAGGACAGGGAACTGCTCTGGGGAGCCGTGGGCAGCCGTGCAGTTAAGTTCATGGTTAAAATGCACTATATTGATGCCCCCATACCCACCTTGCAAATGGGAAAAATGAGGCTTAGGTTCAGACCCTTGTCCCAACCAGGGAGCAGGGACAGAGCTGGGACACTCAGCTAAGGCGTTTAGACACGTCTTCTACAGGCAAAGCATCTAACTCTCCTCATCGCGTGTCCCATTCAAGCTGTGACCCTGCCCTCATCATCTCACAGGAGGAGACGAACCCGGGTGTCCCTGGAAGCTCACCAGCTCTACCACCTGGCTGGCTCAGCAGGTCTCGAGCTGGCAGAACCAGAGCCAAGCCTGGGCTACCCCTTTCTAACAAAGCTCCTTTAGGCCAGGACACTCACTTGGTCACAGGGCATCAGAGATGTGTCCTCCCTGCAACCCCAGAAACACACACGTCTCCCAGGGCGGGTCCCTCCTTGCTGGAGGCAGCCCCGCCGGCCGGAGGGCTAGCGGGCTGTCCCACCATCACGTCACGTTCCCCCGCAAACCCCTGTCTACACATCACAGCGTAAATGACACGTGCCTGCAACCCTGCGGGTCTAGACTGCCGGTTTCACATGCAAACCACCCCCAGAGGGGACGTCACTTACGCCAATTGTAAACTTGAACTTGAACGGTGGCCCCTCAAAGAACGCGGCACAGTTATCGTCACTGCCCGTGGCCAGCCGGTACGGTCTGCTCTGCTTGATGTCCACGCTGTTGATGACTTTGTTGTGTCCCGTGATCTCGCCCACGGAAGAGCCACTGTCCCACAGGAAGACGGCTCCAAACCTTTACCCGAAGAGAGGAGTCACAGGAAGAAAACAATCAACCCTGGGGACGGTCGATGAGCTGTGGGCAGCTGAGTGGCCCCTGCTCAGAGCGGGGCGGGGTGGGGGGGTGTGCTCACGGCCACGCTTCATGCACACTCGCTAAAGGAGCAAACACGAGGCACCGTGGTTTCGGCTCTGTGCCGTGTTTGTCAAAGAATCTGAGAACAAGTGCCTTTGGGAAGGGCTGGATGTCTGCGTCTGTATGGTCCAGGGCCAACAAGTCTCCCACCTGCCGGGGGAACAGCTCTGTGGCTTACCAGTTTCCTAACAGTTGTACTGGGCGGGACCAAGGTATGTAGCAGCTACCATCCTCTACTAGAAAGGAGAGAATGCCTTGCTCTCAGCTGGCATCCGATGAACACGCCACTGCGGGGGTTACTTTTTGTATCCGAATGAAAACTGAATTGTTAAGCCCAATAGGATGACCTGAAAAACTATGGCAGAACGCTTGCCAGAACACACATTAAAAATAGCCTCTGAGTAAGGGAAACGAGATGCGTGCCTGCCAAGTCCCAAGTGCCTGAAGCCGTGTGGTGCCCTGGGGGGAACCCTGCACTGCGGTACTGACCCTGCTGGTCACTGGACCCAGGTGCAGCAGCCACTGAGGGCCACCAACCCCGTCTCCACCGGTCCCCTCTTCCTTCGGAAGGTCACCACCTTCGGTGACGTGCCCAGCTCCCCTGCAGCCAGGTGTGGCTGTGTGGTATGCTGGGAGGGACCCCAGTGACGCTCCCGGAGCTCCCTTTCCCCTCCTTTCCTGCTGCCTGGAGTGTGGGCATGATAGCTGGCGCTCCAGGAGGTGAGGGGCCAGGGATGTCAGAGACAGAGAGAGAATGGGCCCGGCCCCGGGGGGCCTCAACACACACTAGTCCAAGCTGGCCCAGAGGTCACCGCTCCCCTCCCAGCAGGGGCACCCACAAAGAAAGCAAAGCCAAGACACACGGGCAGGGAGGGGCCGAGGCCAGAGACTCACTTCTCCCTTCCTTCCCCGACCACTGCGATCCTCTTACTGTCTTCTGTCCAAGCAATGTCCTTGATCTTCCCAGCGAAAGGCTGATACTCATACTTTAAGAGGTGCTCCTTCTGCGTGGTATCCCAGATCCTCAGCTTTCCAGATACATCTGTGGACACAAAGGGTGGCGAGAGCCATGTTCATCCCCGGGCCCGGGCCGTGTGGGCACGAGGCCCGCCCATGCAGCACGGCCCAGGGGCTCACAGGTTTGCTGCAGTTACCCAAGGCCGCATTTCAAGTGAGCAAAATGTGCCCGGTCCATCAGGGCCTGCGGCCTCTATGAGGCCCACGACTGGGTCCCTGCACTGCACCAGCCATCCCCTGGATGACAAGCCCTGTGTGGGCACGAGGAAGCCGAGACACACGGAGGCACGCCCCAAGGCGTCAGGCAGCAGTCTGGTTCTATGATTCTAGTCTCCCCGCTGGGGGATCTAAATGGTGTACGGGCCTCGGGCAGCTTTCTGAACGCTCGGGACTCAAGTTCTTCGTTTGCAAAATGTGACAAGACTAGTGACAGCCGCCTCTCCCACGCAGCGACTGAGCTAACAAGGAGCGGAGCTGTGTGCAGCCGGTGCACGCCGTGACTTGCACGCGGCCCCCGCCTGGGCTCCCCTCCAGCTCCTCGCCCGCATCCCCCGCATCTACGGCGGCTACGGCGACGCACATGCCACAGCCCAGACGAGTGAGGTGAGAGCAGGTGCCCTGTGGGAGGCACGCAGGTGGGTGCTGGAAGGCGAAGTGGTACTAGACGGAATGCGAAGCCACGCCTCTCCTCGGGGATTAGTAATCAAGTGACTGCGCAGGAGGGAGAAGCACACCCCTCCCTTCCCGGCAGGATCCTGTCACCGAGATCTGAGACCAACTCCGACACAGCCCTTTCCAAAGAGCACCGAATTCCCAAATCAGCATGAAGATGGAGGATTTTACAGTAACTCCTCCGCCCAGACTGGGCCTGGGGGGGAGGTCCTCCCAGGAGGTAAGCTCCGGGGGGTTCCCAGGGTCCCCAGGCCTCTTTAGCACTTAACACAGACCCTCCGGCTGCTCTGCGTGCCCAGCTTCTGTCCTCCCGCTCGGGCCGCAGAGCTGAGGGAGGCGGACGCTGCACGGGGCTCCAAGGGTACAAATATCTTACACCGACAACTGCACCGACCAGAAGGGGAAGGACAGGGCCACCTCCGGGGGGGCTGCTGCGAAGGTGACATGAGTTAGCACGTGTGAAGTCTTAGACTAGCACTGGGCACGCTGCAGGCGCTCGCTGCAAGCTGGTCATCACTCCCCAGCGAACGAACTAAGGCTCTGCAGGAAGCCACTGGAGACCCTGCCTCACAGCAAACACCCGCACCCGCAGTCCGCGGGCCAGACAAGGGGAGACTCCCTGCCATGTGAAAAGCACAACCTGAGGGGTCCCAGGGGTGCTGGGCCTCTCTGGGTGAGGTCCAGAAAGGCTGCCTGGCCGAGGCGAGTTCCAAAGATGACCTGGAACTAGTTCAGTCCCTAACCAACGGGCCAGCGGGAAAGGCAAGGAAGAGGCAGACGCCGGAGCATCAGAAAGGGCACATGTGCAAGCGGGGTCGTGCGTACACTCACACACACACACCAGGCCGTGTGGTCAGCTGGGCTGAGGCCGGTCCAGGGGGCTCTGGAGTCCTGCACAATCAGCGTCTACAGCTCAGGCTGGCCGCGTCCCACCCCCTAGGACAGGATGGAGCCGGCTTGCCCGCTTGCCCGCTTCCCCTGGGCTCTGCCAGTCGCTGCCTGCCTCCTCGGGGCGCTCAGGCTCCTCTCCGGGCCGGGCACGAGTCGTTTCTCCCACGGCCGCCCCACCAGACCCCCCACCTCCTCCAGTGGGCCCTGCTTGTCCATTTAATCCTTCTTTTGTTTCACCTGAGGGAAGCTGACAACGTCACATTACTTTCAGGTGTACAACCTACGGACTTGACAAGTTCATCCCTTACGCCGTGTGTGCACAGGTGTCACCATCATCTGTCCCGACATCGCTATTAATGACGTGTGTGACCATGTTCCCTGTGCTGCGCCCTTTACCCCCACGACTCGCTCACTGCACACCTGGGAGCCCGTGTCGCCCCCGCCCCTCTGGCAACCGTGGTGTGCTCTCTCTATTTATAGTCTGATTCTGCTTTTGTTTGCCCTTTTTTCCCCTTAGATTCCACTCTTAAATGGAATCCTACGGTCTTTGTCTTTCTCAGTCTATTTTACTTACTGTAATACCCTCTAGGGCCTCCCGTAGTGTCTCAGACGGCACGATCGCGTCCTTTTTTACGACCGCATCACGATTCCATCATATATATATGCCACATTTTCCATGTCCATTCATCTACTGAGGGACACTTAGGTTGCTTCCATACACTTAATTCTTTTTCAGAAGCAGCTGGGGCTAGGAAGTGACGTGGGCCTTCCAGTGCTCACGGAGGCCTCTGCTCGCCAGCTCTGCAGCACGGCCTCTCTTCCTACGTTCCTCACCTGAGCAACCCTTCTCTCCTCTCCTCTGGGCATGGGGCCCCTCTCCTAGGAAGCCTGCCACTCTGCGGCCTGGGTGCATGCTCTGAGGGCAGCCCGAGATTCACAGCCCTGGTGGGTGCCCAAGGGACGGACCATGGGGTATAGACCACTAGCATTAAAATTACCCAAGGAAGACACGGCTAGAAATAGGGAATTGGGTTTGCCCTGGAAATGGCTCTGAACAAGAGAACATGGCCCTGTGGGCATGTCAACCCAAGGGCAGAGACTGACCATTTTGTTCAGGGCTGGGGAGGCAGCCCTGGCATGGGCTCATTACACAGTAGGCCTTCTGGAAGGTTCGATCATTCAATGACACAGACCATTCAGACTCACAGGAATCTGAAGGTCCCATAGAGGGCTGGAACCCCATCTGGGAGCAAGCCACAGGCTTCCCAAGGTACTGAGACCCCCACCCTAACCTGGGGAACCCCAGGTACCACGTAACCCACTTAGCCGGAGAGCACAGCCCTTTCTCAGCCTCCCTCCTCCTCACTCCAAACCCTGTACAACCACACTATTTTTAGCCCAGGACCTAATCTCTGCAGTGAAGGTTTCCTTGTCTTCACTTGATTCAAGGGACCAGCAGGCTAGAAACATAAATGTGATCTCCGCCCAAGAGCACCTGGATCTGTATGCAGCCCAAACCTGCCTCAGTTCCTCCCCAAATCAGGGAGCTTTCACGAGAGAAAAATGTCAAACTGATCCTTTACTTAGGTGGACTGGCCTTTGCAATGGTCTCTGTGCCAGGCTTCCTCACTGATTTAGCATTAGGATCTGAAGAGCCCGGCTCTCTGGCTGGTGGAGCACCCTGCCCTGGGCCCCGGGAGTGCCGGCCCGGCTCCCACGTGATTCAGCAGCCGGGCCTGCAGCTCCACGTGCCAGGGCAGGGAAGCCGTGCCAAGCAGGCAGCAGCGCCCTCGCCAACCACGCTTCTCTCCTGAGAAGACATAATTTTAAAAGGCACCAGGGCCACTTCTTGGGGCTTTCAAGGAAAAGGTATTTTCCTGGCAAGCAGGGCCGGCCAAAAAAAAAAAAAAAAATTACATGGCTAAAATAAACCAAGGCATAATAAATTAGAGCACGTTTTACAGATAGAGTTGGAGTGAGTCTAAACACCACCATCATTAAGTGCCCACGTTAGGCCAGACTCCTGGCCCAGCTCTTCACACTCGGCCCCGACCGCCGGCTTTAGCCAGCAGCCAGCGTGCCTCTCTCTCTGGCGTGTCCTGGTTTTAGTGGCACACACTTCGGTCACCTGCTGTCAGGTGGCCACCAGCGCAAGACGGGCCCAGGCATTTCACACACACTGCTGCTCCGGATCCCGGCTTCCGGGAGAGAACACCAGGGCCCAGGAAGGTAAGTTATTCCAGGCAGGCCGCACAGCGTGTAAGGGACGAACCCTCCAGGGACAGCCGCAGGGATGTGTGACCCCTCTCCTGGCCAGTCGGCTCTTTCAGCAATTCGTTCCTCTCTGCTGCTCTCTGGGGAGGCTGACAAGGCCCAGGCCCACACCCGCTCACTTGCTTGGCTTCCCCTGAGGCCGGAGACGGGGCTGGGCACTGACAAAGCAGTCAGGATCTGCTGAGTGTGCGAACGAACGAATGAGTGAATAAACGGGAGGCCACGCTAACTTCCGTGCCTCCCCTTCTCATCTGCAAACGGTAAAAGATCTACCTCAAAGAAGTGGGTGAACAAAGCATCCACCGTGGTAAAGATCTTTATGTCCCTCCTCCCAGCCAGCCTCCCACAGAGCCACACAAAAGCCTGGCTGGAGTGGAAAGGAGCGCTTGCCTGAGGCCCGCATTGACAGGACTGGGAAAGGAGCAGCTAATGAATAAAGGTGACACAAGACAAAGCTGCAATTCACAAAACACACACACACACACACACACACACACACACAAAATGAGCTCCCAAACATCATGATACAGCTACCCGCAAAGGCCTCTGGCCAACCTCACAGGAGCGTTTCTGCTGACCTCTGAGCTGGAACCAGCTGGAACACCGCCAACTGCAAAGCTCTGCAATGGGGCTTTTTGGCGGCTTCTACTCTCCTTGTCAGCCCCAAATGAGACTAATCACACTGGCTCCCCTGCCGCAGCTCCCCTCCCTTTACCACACCCCCCACCTCCCACCACCCTGTGGCCAGGAGTCCAGTCTGGCCTGGGGAACCCCTGGGCCACACCACACGCGTCCACGCGCCACACGCACACAGGTACCTCCAGAGGCGATGTAGAACCCGCTGGGCGCGTACTTGGCCACCACCACCTGATGGGCATGCTCCGTGTAGATGTCAGCAAGGGCTGGGTTCTGCAGGGAGGAGACCAGAATGAACACAAGGAATGCAGAAGCAGTCAACTGCTTCCCCCTCTCCTGGTGAGTGGATTCGGGGGCTAAAAATAACACACGCACATTTAAGTCAAAACCTCCATAAAGAAAAATCCCAGCAGTATGACTACCTGCCTACACACCCACTGCCTGCCTATCTTCGGGTGATAGAAATCTAGGCAGTATTAACTCTTTCTCTTTCATCTACAGCTGTGGAATTTGAGATGATTGTCTTTCCTTTGCTTTTCTGCACTCGACACAGTACCAATATGTATTTGTAAGATACACGCTTGAGACAGAATTTTCACTGAAAAAAAGTCTACTATTCTACTTTTCTTTGTGGGGAGCCTCCCGCTGCGGCTGCTTTCTCCAGTCACCTGTGTGCTGGTCTCCCTGTTCAGGAGCAACTCAACCCCAGCTGCCAAGCAGCGTATGGCCTGAAATAGAGCCCTTGGCTTTGAGCTCCAGCAGCACAGCAGAGCGCAGAGCTGGGAGCCTCCCCTTGTCACAGCCGTCGCCGGGCGATGGGGACTTCCTACTCGCTTCATAGCCCAGATGGAAGGCTGGCTGGACTCACAGCAAGAACAGGGCCGGCATGTGGGACGAGAAGCATCTCCACTGCTCGGCAAGAAGGTCCTAATGTCTAATTTACTAAAAGTAGACAGCGGCGCCCCCACTTCCACACACACGAGCGGCCTCAGCAAACCTGCAGCACACATACTGAGATGCTCTCGATTTGTCTCTACGGCTGGGCTTTCTTTCAGGAGGGAACAGACTCGGTCATCTACTCCCCAATTCCCGCAGTCGGCTTTCTATGAACCAAGCACTCTTGAAAAGAGGCCGCTTCCCACTGGCTGGAGGCTGAGGACACATCAGGCCCCAGTGTCGACACCCTGCTTTCTAGAGGCGGCGGCTGCAGGCACATCTAGCCTGACCCCCAACTGCCCCCCCTTCCCAACCTGACCACAAGATCAGAGCCTGCACTTTTCTCAGCCTTCTGGCCACAGGATCCCCACACCCCCCATCCTACCAGACTGAGACCAGAGAAGCGGACCCTAAGTTCTAGCCCCGCCCACCACCGCCCAGCTTCTGGCATTCCTGTTCGCCCACGTCTCTCTGCAAACGCTGTTCCCCAGAACCGCCCTCCTGCCGGCTGACACCTACTTCTGAGCCCTAACTGCAGGGCCACCTCCTGCACGAGACCTCTCGCGAAGGCCTCTCTTCTGTGCCCCTGAAGGTCCTAAAGGTCCTTACGACACACGATACAGGTATCCCCTGCTTTTCCAAAGTCTGCACTGTGCCACTTCGCTTTTCCAGAAGACCTACATTAGTACCTGTTTTCACTAACTGAGAGTCACACAGGATTTTCACTGTCATGAAAAAAGGCAAAAAGCCAAAATCGCATTCAGCACCGGTTTTGTGGCAAGATGAGCCGGTCTGGGGCAGCAGGCACCCGAGAGCAGCGAGGGATGCCCCCCAGCGCCTTCCCCGGGAGCCACGCTCGGCGTCTCAGCATCCAGTGGCCAGAGCTCCAAGCTGTGTCTGGGAGCACCTGGGCTTTATCTCCATTTATGTCGTGCACCTGTCCTAAGGTATCAGAAAAGCCAGGACAGGTGGTTTTTTTGGGGTCTAGGAACACTCAAAAATTTTTTCATATAAAGTACCAGTAACTGCTTCTTTGCTTTAGGCCATTTTGGCTCACATAAGGTTTCATAAAATGCTCTGGTTTTGGATAGCAGGGAAACCTGGAATCCCAAACCTTCTTGTAGACCTGAACCTTCTTGTCATCTCTTCCAATTAGTTTTTCTGCGACCTGCTTCAAGTGCAGTTTCTTCAGCCATCAAAGCAGTTCACAAATAGCAGGTGCTCAATAAATGGTTTTTTTTTTTTGCGGAGGAAAGTATACAAAGTCCTTTTCACCCCTACAACTTAACACTCAGCATTATGTGATGTGGTGGGCACTTAATATACGTGCTTCATAAATTACTCCATCTTGGAATAAACATTTGCTTGAAAGGTATCGGGTACTCAAAGAGGATGTCACAAATGGCAAATAGGCACATGTAAAGGTGCTCAATGTCATTGTCTTTTAGGAAAAGCAAACAGAAACTACAATAAGATACCACTACATATCCACTAGAATCAGCAAGATTAAAAGACTGGTATCATCAAATGCTGGCAAGGACGGGGGCGCAGGGTACGGGAATGTTCACGTACTGCTGGTGGGAATGCAAAACAATGCAGCTGGAAAACAGTGTGGCTGGGTGTTCATGAAGTTAAGCATACACTCACCACACACAAAACCTGCAATCCCGCCCCTACGTATTTACCCGAGAAACAAAAGCACATGTCCACAAAAAGACACACGCATGAAGGTTCAAAGTTGCTTTACTCATTAACAGCCCCAAACTGGAAACAACCCAAATGTCTACCAACAGACGTTGGAAGAAACACCACCCTGCATCCACACAGTGGAACACGCCTGGGCAACAAAGGGGAACATCCACTAACACGCTCAGCCACATCAGTGAACCTCAAAGGCATTATGCTAAGTGAAAAAGACACGAAAGACAACACTGGGTTGCAGGACTCCTTTTTTATGACATTCTACAAAAGGCAAACTTAAAGGGACAGAAAGCAGATTGGTCCTTGCCGGGTGTTAGGCATGGAGGGAGCCCACTGATGGCAAGGGTCTTCTGGAAATGATGGGAAGGTTCCACGTTAGGACTGCAGTGGTGGTTATGGGACTGTGTGTATCTGTCACGTTGCGCAGAAAATAAATCTTGCTGTATCTAAATTATGCCTCAGTAACATGAAGATGCCTGGTATCCATTTAACATCTGCCTAATCCAACCCATTCCAGCCCAGATTAGTGCTTCTTATCCTAACACCCTAACGCGGACAAGATCCCTCCCAAAGAAGCTGGCCAAAAGTGGTCTGCGGACAGTCCACCGCTCCTGAGATCCTTTCCAGATTGTCTGTTTCAAGGCTGACTGAGGGGTCTTACACCCCACACAGTGGGTACCACCAGGCCATTTTACAGATGGGAAACCCATCCCGTGGGCAACTGACCGCCCATGCTAGCACTCAGCCCCACTGGGATCTGCCTTTAAATGGGTGGGCTCCCAGGGGCCTGGGGCTGGGATGCAAGATGAGTAGGCATCGGCTCTGGGAGAAGTTCTGCCCCTAAACATTCCTTCCCTCAAATGGTCAGGGTGGCAAGTGCAGGGGGTGTGAAAACCCAAGGTCCTCCCCAGCAGGCTCAGCACCAGAATCCCAGGCTGCCTGAGACATCTCTCTCGTCTGCATTGCAAATACAACTGAGCCAGCGAGGGAGGGGGCCAGATTCTCCAAGCTGAACATAATGACTTCTTCTGAGTCTGTGGCAAGCTCCCCACCTCGGCTCAGCACACACAGGGAGGCTGGCTACCACAGGCAGAAATGACAGCTCCCCTGTTCCCACTGTCATCCTGCCAGGTGAGGCTCATTCCAGGTTGGCTAAGGCCCAAGGCACCAGGATTTGGACCTAATGCCCACTCCCCCGCCTCACAGGGGGCGGCAGCTCCCCTCACTTGTCCTCCCTCTCCTGCTGCCCTCAGGCAAGGAAAATAGGACTTGGGTGAGTAATTTATTTGAGGCAGGGCTAGGGAACAGGGAAAATTAGCCAGTGAAGGGAAGAAAGCCAATTCTGGGTGCAACAAGGAATACTCCTGTTATGGCAGGGGCTCCCTCTCCCTGGGGGCCTTAGGAGATGTTTCAGGACAGGCCCAATCTCACTGCCTGCACTCTTCTCAGACCCCTACAGGCCTGCCCTCCTGGGCCAAGAAACTGCTCCCTGGGCCAGTGCCCTTACCTGGCCAGGGCCCCTGTCACTCCCACCTGGGGCTAGAACAGGAGCATCCCCTCCCCCACCCCCCGCAGCTCAGGGCCTGGCAGTGGGTACTTAGCAACAGTGCTGAGGGGCAGAGTCAGGGCTGCTGAGATCCTGGCATAGGCCCGGAAGGCTGCCCCCACACCTCGGAGGTCAGGGAGCCTCACAGAAGACACGAGAAGACAGAGTCACAGATGTGAGGAAAGACACGGGCACGGCTGGCCGACCACGTGCCTTGCAGACCCTGCAAACGCCTGCGGGGACAGCAAGGTGGGGGCGCTCCGGGCACAGTGGAAGCCAGAAGACAGGAGGCACCTCAGCCCAAGCCAAGGAGGCCCATCCTCCTGTGGACTACATGCCGCCCCGGCCTCCCACCTGCACAGAGGCCCGTCCCCAGGACCAGACTTTCTTCGGCCAATCCTGTCAAACAGGAAATGAACCCCAACCCCCCACACCTTCCCAATCTGCAGCCTGCCCGAGGAGACTCCCTACAACGAAGGGAGGATTCCTGAAACTCGCTTCATCCGGGCAGTGTCTGAGCTGCCGGCTCCCCAAAGCTCTTTCAGGTCCTAGGTCTTCTCAGGCTCAGGTGCCGAGGAGGGATCAGAGGTCACCACACCATCTACAGTGAGCTTAGTGACTGGCCCAGGTCACAGGGCGTGGCAGCTTTGACCTCAGCGCCGGAGCCAGTGAGCCGGGGGGACACATCAGGAGGTTGGGAAGGCCTCCCCAGCCGACCAGTGTAGAAGCTGTTGGACACAGCACTGCAAGAGGGGCCTCCGCGCTCTCCGGTAGCAGCTGATGGCCCCGGAGCCTCCAGAGACAGCCCGGGGCTCCTCCAAACTCGGACCAGGTAAAGTGAGCGTGACCTTCCAGGAGGATTGCATTTCACAGCACTGGCTTTCTAACTACTTCTAGTTCCTAAAAGCAGTCACTGGGAGCTGGGCCGGTGTATCTGACACAGTCTGCAGGGACCTCTGTTCATTGATGACTAAGGACAAACTCGAATTACTGCACAGCAGCCTGGCGCGAAAGCAGCCACACGGACATCTGGGTTTCCAGAGCGGCAAGCTTGGGCCCAGAAGCCGAGCCCCTACCACGCTGCCTCAGAGAGAAAGAACACGTAAGTATGGCTCATTTACTCCTTCCAAGAACTCCCTGCACCCACTCCGGGCTGGCCCTGGGGATCCAGCAGTGAGCGAATGCTTCGTACGAATACGACCTGCCACCAAAGTAGCGGCCAGTGAGCACCCGTCCTGCTCCCGCTTTGAGGCTCCCGCCAGCCCAGAGGAACAGAACCCTACCTGGCAATCCGAAGTCCATCTTCCACTATGCCTTGCTCCTTCCTCCAGGAAATCACTGAGTGACTTTCTTCCCTTTATCTGTCTCTGCCTCAATGACACGCCCTAATTAGCTTCTACCACCCAGGCAAAGGCTACCGCCCAGAATCCTTCCCTGCTGTCCCAACTGGGAAACGATCTCTGCCGTGAATGCCCTGCCCCAGCCACCCACCCCACCACCCTCACTACTTTCCGCCTTGTACCACGTGCCATTCTTATACCCACGTGGCTTCTCACCAAGCAGAACCCGCAGAGGGCAGGGCCTGAATCTGATCCAACACTGCCGCCTCCAAATGCCCCAGAAGACCAAGGCTGGCTGGACCACGAGAGCTGTTTCCGAATCATCGTGCATGGGTGGTTCCCTCTCGGCCACAAGGTTGGACCCTTCTGTTGATTCCTCTGAAACCTCACAGGAAGGTAACCTTACAACCCACTTCACTGGCAAAGAAACCGGGCACAGAGAGGGTGATGTGCTGAAGGCTACCTGGCTGGTAAGTGGTGGGGTGGGGACCCGAAGTCAGGTAAGAGCCTTTATTCCTCAGTGCTATTCTCTTACCTATGGTTGGTACTACCGTTAGCCTGATTCTGACTCAGAAGAGCACTTCAGCCTGGCCGACAGTTACGCATTTCAGAACCGCGTGGCGCCATTCAGCAGTCCTGCGTGGTGTGCCGCTCCGAGCGACTATCCCTCCTGCCTCCCGGCTCAACCCCTTCCCGAAGGAGCAAATCAAGCCATAATACAGGGACCCCTGCACACAGGACACTGGCCCCTCCCTTCCTGCACCCCCTCCTTTTCCTCTGTCTGCCCAGAGCCTTACTGAGCAGTCATGAGGGGAGAGTCTGGGGGAGGCTGCCCGGGGTCAGATCCCAGCACGTCCTGGGGCTCTGGTGTCCACATCTCTAAAAAGAGAAGCAGTCTCTAGCCGACATGTGGCGGTTGTGAAGAGGAAGGCACCCTGGACCGTCACAGCCCAGGCAACCCTCTAGGGATACTTGTGAATGAACTCGGCTAAATCCCACGATGACCCCATGACTGTTCTCCCTATTCTTATGGATAAGAAAACCAAACTGGATGAAGTACAGTAGGTGCTCAGCCACTGCCCAGCACAAAATGTACTCAACCAAGAGGAGCTCCTTTGCCAGAGGCAGCGCTCGGGGTTGCCTGCGGGACTGGCCCAGGTCTGTGTTCCCTGGAGAACAGCTGAACACGGGCGGGGCTGGGGAGCGGGACTGGAGTACTCATGTTGGGATGGTGTGTGGTGGAGACACTGACATTTTCTGGATAAGATCCCAGGGAGCAGAGATAAAACCAGTGGGTAGAAGCTACTAGCAAGCTGACCAGAGCCTGGGGTCCAGTTCTTTCTACGGGGTGTATCACCACCAAAGCCGGGCAGGTTCCACCACTGAGACTTTAGAAGAGAAGCAAAAAGAGCCCTTTCCACTCCAGAGTCTACAGGTCATCTGTAATGAGGCCCTGTGGGGGATGATGGGTTGGTGGGGGCAAAGTCCAAGGTCAGGCCTGCACAGGGACCCAAATGGGCATCTCCAACCATTTCAGGGCAGGGTTGATTTCCAAAACCCAACCAGAACTCCCCGTTCGCCTCAGGCATGAGGCTACAACCTTGTTTTCTTTATAACCTCGAAGGCCTTGATATCCCTCTCTACACCTCCAGGAACACGAACGGGGTAAGAAACGTATCAAAACCACCAACAACCGGCAGAAGCCCCTAACGGTGCTGAGAGCACACAAGTCAAACTTCTTCCAACCTCCGTGCACACGTGGTTCACTGTCTAGATTCTCCCCTATCTCTGCTGTCTCTGTCTCACTCCTCTTCCTGGAAAACTCTTACTTATCCTCCAAAACCCAACTCAAATGTTCCCCTTCTCCAAAAACTTTCCCTGCTGCTCTGTGGCACATCTGGTTCTTCCCTCTTGTTCCCAATCACCCAGAACATTCTTTTAAAGTGCTTAACCAGAGCATCAGAATGGTTACCCACAAGGGTAACATTCAATCTCAACGCTACTGATGCTGCGGGCCAGCTAAGTTGTAGTACAGCCCTGTGCACTGTGGGATGCTTGGCAACATGCCTGGCCTCTACCAACTAGAGATATCAGTAGCACAAAGATGTCTTCAGACGTTGCCAAATATCTCTTAGGGGGTGGGGCTGGGGGCAAAATCTCCTCGCAACCATTGATTTGAATCTTGGACACTGTGGTCATGGGCAGGGTTCAGCAAGACAAGCTTAGTGACTATGTGTGGGAAACATCAAGAACCAAGGATCGGTTCTATCCTCTGATAAACACTTGCTGAGTGTGTTCCATCTTGAACCTCAAATCTTAGGTACAGAACAATCTCTACTACAGATCTGATCATATTGCTAGTCTGCCTGACCTCTTTATGGTTCTGGTGGTCTCTGGCCCAGGGCCGCCTGACCACCCACTGCTAGAGCCCCCCACACCCTCACACCAGGCTCTGGCCCGAAACTCCACAACCCCTGCAGGGGACCTCTCGCCCAAGCGCACCTCATCTGTCTGGCAGCACAGCACCTGCGCTTCCCCTCAGGGTCAGCCCCATCCAGTTCCCAGTGCCGGTTTTCCCCACTAGACTTCGAGATCCCTGAGGATGGGCCCTTGGGCTCTGCTAGAAAGCAGATGCTTGGTAAGTACCTGTAACAGGATTCACTGGGGCTCGAGGCACAGGAGGCGGGAGGGGCAGGGCAGCGGGGCGGGGATGGAAAGGAAATGCCTATCCTGGGCCAACTAATAACACTCACAGAACCCCCGCTGTGACTCGACATGTGACAGCCAAAGCACCCAAGAATCACCGGCCCACGAAGCAAGTCGCCACGCAGCTCTGTGGCCTGGTCTGAGCCTCTCTCTTCACTTCTTAAAGATCCGACCCCCAGGTCTCTCCTGCTTCAACCTCACGCATGTGCCGCCTGCTCATCTGTCCAGGTGGTACTCCAACACACCACTCCCTTCTGCCACCTGGGAGCCTGTGTCACTCCCAACAAGACCACGACCTCCATGCAGGAGGGGCCTCCCCTGGATCTGTGCTCCCCTGGACGCACAGCAGGGACTCAGGAGGCATGTGCAAATAGACAGAAGGGACAACGTCAATCCTTCTGGAGCCATCTGTCTCTTCATGGACCTCCCCCACTCCACGGTGGGGGGGGGGCACGCACAGGTGGTCCTTCTGCACATGGCTGGCAGCGGATCACTCCAGGAGAAACTCAGCACTCAAGTTCAACACCCCTGAACTTCACACTGTGCTTTGAAACAGAGCATGGTGAAATCCAACAAATATGTCACTTCCTAGAATTGGATTTTATATACGTTATTTTGTCAAATATACGTATGTTAGTTCTGGAATCTAGGGATTAGACTGCTTTAAAAGCAAGCTCCAAACCTGCCCTTGTAGCTAATCTGCTGGCTGCTTCTGGCAGCTTTCGAGGGGCCTCTGCTGGGAAGTTCATGTGCCAAAGCTGTTTTTTACAGGGACGTGATGCTGGGCAGTTCAGAATCCTGAGGAGGCTCCTCCACGGTCACTGGGAGTAACTCTTCCCTGTCTCTGCAGAATCCGCAGGGGCAGTGGCATTGCTGGCCCCATGCTAAGAATATACCAGGCTCTCCCCTTCTGGATTCTTCTTTTCTAGATGGCCACACCACTGTATGCTTTTAATTCGGACGTGTTGAAAGAAAATAGGTAAGAAACGCTCTTTTCCACAAGCTTCTAAGGTGCCATTATGCTGGGTTCACAAAACAACTTTTAAGTCAACACAGTGAACGATAGCAGTGGCTACGAGTGGGAAGTCAGTATGGGTATGGATACCTGTCGGGTTTGAAAGGAGGGGGATGTCACAAAATTTAGCTCCAGCAACCTCAAGCAGGCTGAGCTTTTATTTCCAGGCAGTAAAACCTTCCATGGCTGCCTATTATCTCTATGACACAGCTTGGCACTCAAGGCCTTTCGACCAACGGATAAACTTATTGAGCACCCATTATGGCCAGGTACTCTCCTGGGTGAGCACACAGCAGTGCATGAAACAGGGGAGAGCAAAGCCCTGCTTTCAAGGAGCTTCCAGTGCAGCCACAGAAGACAGGCAGACGCACACACAGTCGTAGGATGTGGTGGCCTGCCTGCTGGCTCGCTCCGTGTTAGCCCTGTGGGGTAGAGAAGGCCAGGATGGGAGTGCTGTTACTTCCTATGTCCTGAGCCAGATATGTGACATGTTGCAGAAAGAGCATGGAAGCAAGAGTGCCTGGAGCCGAGTGGAAGGGTGGGGGTGTTTTGGGGGTGAGACCGGAGGTGACAGGCTGGATGGGGATGCTTTATCAGGCACCGTAAGGCAGAGCAAAGGGGCAAAAGACACCATCTCATATTTTAACGTAACTGGTCCGACCATGCTCTGAGAGCAGACTGGAGGACAGCCAGCATGGAATCGGGGAGACCAGTCTGGGTTTTCTGTTCTTCAATCCAGATAGGATGGTAGCTTGGAGGAGGGTGGGAAACAGAACAGGGAGAAAAAAATGTCAGATTCTTAAGTTTGAAAGTAGTCACTAGAATCCACTGAAGAATGAACTATGGGAGGGAAGAAAAAAAGGGAAATCCAGTAGAAGTCCCAGGTTTGGGGCCCGAACAGCTGGAGGGAAACCTGAATGTGGTCTGGACAGGCCAAGTAGAAGCTAAGCAGACGTCTGTTGGACATCCCTTGACCTGGTCCCAACCTTTCTTCCAGGCCTCCTCTCTTTCCCGAGCCTGTAATGTAACCAGACCATCTTCCTTCCTATTCCCTGAATGGTCATGAGGGTTCCCCGTCTCTTTTTCCCAGGAATGCTGTGTCCCACCAAAAATGGTGTCCACCTTAACTGAGTGCCAATGGTCCCCCAATCCAAAAAAGAGCCCAATGGCCTGATTTACATCCAGAACAGGAACACATTAGCAGCTTCCCATGCTGTCCTGGCCCCACAGAAACTTACAAATAGCTGGGAAAGGAAAGCAGACACACCCTCAAGACAGAATGCTAAACTCTGGGGTACGGTAAAAATAAAGACCTCCGAAGAATGAGCAGAATGGGTGTCACAAGCTGGGTAATGTTTGCGGGGTGGGGGGGGTGCTTGTGCACAGCTGTGAACAATTTTCCATTGGAAGCAGCTCTGATGATCAGCCTCCTTCACCTTGCTCCTTCCCCCTCTGCAGAGCAATGGGCCCCCAGGGCTGAAGGATGCTGCAGTTCAAGAACCTCCCGTGGCACCAGACACACAGTAGGTATCCCACATGAGGCCTCCCACCTAGAAGTACATGTAGATTGCCACGACACGTCCAGGATGGTTAGGGGCAAACCCAAGCGTTCCCCCACCCTGTATCCCTGAGAATGGTTTAGTCCACTTTTATACTCAAAATCTTGGGACCTACCCTGGACATCTCCAGATCATTACCACCTAAGTCCCTGGTGAGGTTTCTCTCAGTTCTGCGTGAGGCCAGATCAGCTTTCTAGGAATCCGTAACTAGCACAATAGCACCTTCAGTGAACATTCACACCCGCCCACCCCTTCATTTGAGGTGCCCAGCAATCCGGGGCAGGGCTGAAACTGCCACTCGGGAGCTCACTCTTTCAGCAGAGGAATGACAGTGACTGGCTGGCTTACCCAGAGACAAGGGGAGAGGCAGCAGCACCTCGGACCATGCAGAGTCCTCTCCTTTTACAGGCAGTAAAAGCGAGGCCCACAGAGCCCCTTTACTCTCTCAGCCAGTTGTGAGGTCCCCGAGGGCAAGTGCATCTGATCAGCAACAATCCCAACCCACTAGGGGTAATCACTCGCAACAGATGTGAATCTAAGCTGACATCCCTTGCGAACATGACCAATCAAAATCATCCACCTACATACTGTGCACAAGGCCCAACCCCAAGCACAGTGCAGGAGAACCCCTCCCCGCCAAATGGTTGTGCTG
Source organism: Phoca vitulina (assembly GCF_004348235.1). Taxonomy (NCBI): domain Eukaryota; kingdom Metazoa; phylum Chordata; class Mammalia; order Carnivora; family Phocidae; genus Phoca; species Phoca vitulina. The sequence continues at coordinate 2,191,931 of NW_022589706.1, forward strand.
GCATTTCCACCTTCCCTCCCCCATACCGTAATTCAGGCTGAGGAAGGGAGAAGAAAGATTTCAGTGTACAATCCCAGCAGTGGGGAGACCAACAAGCAGACTGGGTCATTTCAGTAATTACAGAGGAGTAACAGAATTTGTGAGGATTTCCCACAAAACTGGCTCAAGAAGCATGCTCAGCCTGGGTCCAGGATGTCTGTCTAAACGATTCATGGGGATAAACTGGTTCCTGATCTTGCACTGGGGCTCACACCAGGCTGGAGTGCAGAGGCCTGAGCAGGAGTCCTGGCTCCGCCACACTGAGACCCTGGGTGTTAATAATGATCATGCGTAAGTGCCATTTACCAAGTGCTGGGTGTGCGCCAGGCATGCTGGGCTGTAGGGACGCATCATCTCAGTCAGCGGGCACAGGCAGTCAGGGGAAGTGGGGGGAGGGAGCCTCATCTCATCACCACCTCCATTTTACAGATGAGGACACTGGGATTCAGAGGCCCAAGTCACCAACCGCCCCAAGGTCAAGCAGCCGCTGAGCGGTGTCTGATCCCCCTCATCCAGAGCCCTCATACTTACGGCCTGAACTAACCCAAGCCTCAGTTTCCCCGGGGAGAGAGAGAAGAGAGCCTAGGAAAGCCTGAAACAGTCTTCCAGGCTTCCGAGGTGTGGTCCCAAGGCTGAGGGGGCGTGGCGTCCTCACCCTCCCCAGGCCGCTGGGCGGGAGAAGAGGGGGGTAGAGGGGAAGGAAATTAACCTGGGAGTACACCCAGGGTCTGAACCCGCGCCTGGCGGCGGGGGGGTGGGAGGTGGGAAGGGAGTACTCACGTCGATGTTCCTCAGAATGACGCACTTTCCATTGGTGTAAAGAAAATTGTTGCCCTTGGGGTCGCCGCCGATGATTTTGGAGACGCCCCTCTCCACCTGGGGGAGGCTGGCAAACACCTTCTCTGCAGAGACACAAACCAAGCAGGGCGCGCGTTAGGGGCAGCCCCCACCTCGGCCCCCGGCCGGGCTGAGGACTGGGGACAGCGAGCGGACGAGAGAGGGGCCCTGGACCGGTCTCAGCCGGTCACCTGTTGCCTCCACCGGGAGGGGCGGCCGCCACTTTGAAGGAGCGCAGGGGACCGCGCGACTTCCTGGTCCGCGCTCCCGACCAGGCCCTTCAGGGACGCGGGGGCTCCCACGGGCCCAGCCCGCAGCACCAACTTTGGGGCACCCCCCCGGGCCGGGGATCGCCGCCGGGCGTCCCGAGGGCGGCGGGGCGTTCGCCGGCCCGCGCCCTCCCCCCCTCCCCCGCGGCCGGGGACCCCGCCGGGCCGCCCGCGCCCCGCCGATGGCCGAGGGGGCCCGGCGGCGTGGGAGCCCACCCCGGGGGGCACCGGGCCGCGGCACTTACTGATCTCGTACGGCATCGTCGCCCACTTGTTACCGCGCCGCACTCGCCGAGACCGTCCGGAGCCGCCCGCGCCGCGAAGCAGACTGGCCGAGGCTGGGCCGGGGACAGGGGGCCGAAAGGCGGCGCCGGGCGTGCCGGGCGCGGAGGGGGCGGTCCGAGGCCGGGGCTCAGAGGCCGGCTCGCGCCCTGCCCTGCGCGCTGCCGCTGCGGACGCGCCGAACCCGGAAGCGCGGCCCCGCGCGCGGCTCGCCCCCAGCTTTGACCATATATAGTCAAGCGCTCGGCTCGGCGGCTGCAGCCCGCGTGAGCCTGCGCGGACCGGGCCGCCCCTCCCCCCGCGCGGGCCCCGCCCCGGACGCCCCGCCCCGGAAGTGACGTTGCACACGGCCCCGTAAAAAATGTGGCTCGGGGGGCAGGCTCGGTGCCAGACGGGTTCTGGCCGCGGCTTGAGAGCTGTTATTGCGTTCGCGGAGGGAAGGGTGGGCGGGCGGGCTGCTGGGGCCGCTCCAGGCTGAAGTTCGGGGGCCGCAGAATGCGCCAGCTCGCTCTAGTGGGGGGAGCCGGGGAAGCCTTTTTGGAGCCTGTGTTTGCGCAGCGGGCGTTCCCGGGCCGCTAGCCTTCCGGCTGAGTCGGCGCCCGCTCGGGGATTGCAGAGTGCTTTTTCTCTTATTAAAAATACTCCTGAATAGGAGTCGCCCTTCCTCCAGAGCAGCCGCTGACAGAAATTTCAGGGCTATGCCTCGCTGGGCCTGAGCTCTTTCTCTCAAAACTTCCTTTAGAAAGCTAAGAAGCCAAGGAGAGTAAAGGGAATATAGGTGCTAAGAAAACCAGGGTTTATGAATCAGGGGGTAAAGGGGGAACTTCTCTTAAGATGAAGGCAGCGTTAAAATGGGAAAAGCAAGGGCTCTGAGATGTTGATTTAAGCCTCCCTTTTCAGTAGGGGGACGCACTTTTCCTGAGTGGGGGGCTAAGTGAGAATATGTAAAGCACCTGTGGGTACTGAAGCCTGAGCTGGAAAACCTTGAAGCGTGATCCTTGCCTTTCTATTTCTCTAATCTGCTGGGAAGACCTCTTGGCTCTGTTTTCCAAATCTATCCAGGTTGATCATTTCTTGCCTCCTTGGCTGTTAGTCCCACAGAACCAAGCCCTGAAGGCTCACCTGGGTTATCGCAGGTGTTTGCTATCTAGTCTTAAATGCTCCCACCTTCACCTCAGTCTGTTCTTCAGGTTGCAGCCTGTGTGTTCTATAAACTGAAACCTATTTTTCACCTTAAAGTCTGTAGGAACTCCAAGGCTCCAAGCTAAAGCCTTTAAGGTGGCTGACTGGACCCTAGGTGACAAGTCTCAGGGTTAGGAGGGACTCCATCTACTGTCCTCAGCTATACCTTCCTTTCTCTTGCACACTGTCCGTCTTGTCCCAGGAATGCCCCAGGCATATGCCTGCCCCAGGGCCTTGGCAACTTGTTCTCCACCTCGAATTACTCTTCTCTCCAGAAGAACCTAGTTGCTCCAGTGTTACCTGCTCAATGAAGATCACCTTCCTTGACCACCTAATTTTAAATCCCAAGCTTCTAGCCCTTAGAACATATTCCTGATACTACCTTCCCTGTGACTTTTGTTTAAATGGGTGACCCCCGCACCCCACATGTGATCTTTGATCAAGAAACAATGGCTGTGAAGGTAATTCTATGAAGTGAAGGACCCTAGAAATATTAAGTCTTCGTACCAAATGGTGATTCCTGAAACAAGTGGTGGCTATAACTATCCTGAGAAACCAGGATTTAATTATCAGCCCCTAATGAGACTTGGGTTTGGAACAGGGGGATTTAAGTTCACCCCTAGGATATTTATGTAACATGAGGACCTACGTGCAAGTAAAACTAAGGCACCAACCTCAAACTCTTTTGCAAGCTGGTAACCTTTAGCACCTGTACAAAGCCTTGTTGGAGTTGACGCTGCTTGACAAGGAGCTAAAACTCAAGTAAAACGTTCTCAAAACCCTGGCAGGAGGTTTTGCTGCTAGCTTAGGTAGTCCTGTTGATCTGGGGGCTTGAAGTGGGTGGGGGGTGGGGATGCTCCCCCTAGCTTAAAAAGAACTGTCTACAGACAACAGGACTAGGCTGGAAGTTACCGAGGTTGAAAGGGAAGAGGGACACCAGGGCATTCTTCCTCAGGCTGGTCTCTGGGAGGGTGTGCTTGGATGTCTCAGCTGTAAAGGCTCAGTAACACCTGAGTGGTATCAGCTGTGGCTAGCTGTGGTCCCAGCACTTTTTCTGTGGGTTCTCCTTACATACACCTTTGTTAATACAACCTAACAGCCTGCCTTCGGTCTCCAGGAGGGACCCTGAATGTCAGTATCCTGGAGGCTCTTTCTCTGCATGTTGGTCCAGCTACTTCTCCAGCACCTCACCTGTCACCACCTGCCTCCCCAGCATCTCTGTAGGAAAGTCCCCAAGGCACTTCCTGAGACCAAACCAGCCTAAGACCAAACACCACCCCCACTCCCTCCTGCCACAGGGCTGTTTCTCTGAAGCCTCCCTTCCCACAGTGACCCCTGTCTTTCCGGCTATCCAGCCCTGTCTTCACCCCCACATTCAACCCTTCACCAAATCTGGTTCCTTGAATGCCGGCGTTTCTCAAATCTATCCCTTCATCTCCCTAACACGGCCAGGCTCCGAGCTTCCTCACCTTACGTGGGCTCCTTTAACCACTTCCTAGCTGCTGTGTCCACTCAGAGCCAGAGTAACCTGCTGGGTTTGGCCAGCAAACCCTGAGGCGGTGAATGAAAAGATTACTCCAGACACCTAAATAGGAGAAAGAAGGTTGAAGGGACCAGATGCTCTAGTGGTGAAAAGATCCTGAGCCAGACTCAGTCTCCGCTTTTATTGCACATCTTAATACATCAAGTAAGAGCAGAAAAATAGGAATGTTGGGCTTTAATAATCAAGACCTAAACCTATGGGACAATGCATGGTGGAGGCAAGTGGTGTCTGATGTACATGCAGGCTAAAGGTATGGTGAATACGTGACCATAAGGTGAGAGTGTTTTTCATCTAAGTTAAACGTTTACTCTCTAGGTGAGAGTGTTGAGCTGCAGTAAGGATCTGGCTGTTTTCAGCTCAAACTTCAAAAGAGACCCAGCGTTCCAGGTACTCCTCCTTTGCTTTTCAGTTGGTCTCACCTCAGAACTATTTCACTTAATCTTTCCAGGCACTATGAATCCTCACCGTAACCTCAAACCTTGTCAGCACCCCCACATCTTCTATCTCAAGATGTATGCCCAGGGAGGATGTTGGTCTCGAAGGCCCTGCAGGGACCCAGCCCCAGCCTAGCTCTCCAGTAGCTCTGTGCCTGGGTCTCTTCGGGTCACGGGGCCCACCCCGAGGGCCTTTCAGCTCTGCCACTCTGCACAGCGCCTGCCTGGGGCTACTGCGCCTGCGGTTTCTGAGCCTTTCCTGTACACCCCAGTTTAAGGCCAGTCTGTTCCACTGAACTCTCAAACCAAGGCCAAATCGATTCCTCTGCTTCCTGGATTGACTTGCTTCCCCACCCCCACTGTGAACTTGAAAAAGGGCCACCTGAAAACAGGGGCTACATGTTTTTTCGAATATTTAGCAAAGGGCCCACCAGGCTGCCCTAGAGGGAATGAGCAATAAGAGCATCACCTGAATTTGCATTTAATTCTAAAGCAATTAGTGTCTTAAAAACCTACTTAAGTAATTCCTTAAATCTCAAACTCCTAGGCTGGCTTTGGGTAATCTGGTTGCAGTTACTTGGGTAACCCCGACAAAACCCTTAGATCGGCTTCCAGGTGTCAGTACGAGGCCTTGATGCTTCGTTTCGGGTCAGTTCTGCTGGATACTTCGTGGTGAAAATGAGGGCTCAGGATGCGTGGCTCTACAAGAATCCACCACCACCTGAGCATGCTTAGCCTGGGAGCCCTGGTTTCCTCTTCCGTAAACTGGGATCCCACAGGAGACCTGGGCTTTGTCAAATGAGTAAATATCTAAAACCTGTAACCAGCACTACAAGGTTTTTTCAAATTCCTGCAAGCTACAGGAACTTGTGTGTAAATACTTTTCCGTTTGAGGTGATCTACAGTAGATGTACCTCTAGGAGAACTCCGTATTCCTGCATAGCTTCAGACTGATCTTAACATAGTTCAGGGAATATATCCTAGTCATTCCAGTTACTGACCTATCTTAGTTCTTTATAAGCCATGCTTTCATAGACCACTAAACCTCCCCTAGATGAACTTCCTAAGGTCCGGGTGAGGGTCAACTAGCTGGAGCCAGCAAACCTGGCGTGAGACTTGGACCGGCACGACTTCACTCCTTCAGCATGGAGCTGCGAAGGTTCTGGGCCAGTCCCGCTGCTTTCTTGTCTCTATTCCTTGCGCTAAGAACTCCTGTGACTTGTACAATGAACACAGCCACTGTTTTTGCTTCTCTCTGCTGTCTGATACTCACCACTTTGGCTGAAATGGTGCCCTGAGGGCAGATGGAGTCCTGTCCTCAACTCTGCCTCCCTGAAGTGCTTTCTACAACAGCAGACTTCCCTAGCCTTGTATTTGGGAGCACTTCCCGTGAGCCGGGTGCTGGCTTGCATGTTCTTTGGCTCAAAAGTTAGGACTTGCCCAAATTTCCAAGCAAAGGGCTACAGCCAGGATTAAAGCTTGGGTCGGCTTTCTCCAAAGCCCAGCTGTTTTCCTTATTAAGAAAAAGGAGTGAACCAGAGGTACCTGGGTGGCTCAGTTAAGCCTGACTCTTGATTTTTGGCTCAGGTCATGATCTCAAGGTCGTGAGATGTGAGCCCTGCATGGGGCTCCAAGCTCACTTGCACGGAGTCTGTTTGTCCCTCTCTTCCCTGCTCCCCACCTCCACCCCCCCCCCAAATGTCTTTTAAAAAAGAACCAGATCAACACTTGTGAACCTGTGTTCTTGAACAGGCAACTTTATTTCATTCCAGCAAATGGTAGAATCCAGTAGCTCTTAAGTCAAGTGCAGGGATGTCCTTTTTTAGTTGAAAAGCTGTGTCCTTGGACAAATACTCAGAATTACAATACTACCTTTTTTTTCTCCTGACTTACACTAGAAAATGATCCAGCCATCTGTTAGGTGGTCATGATCTGCTTGGCTTTGGGTGCTGACCCTGTCCCAGTAGTCCCCATGAAGCAGGCATGTGGCTACATGATCTCTTGACACTCTGCAGTGCTGTGGGGTATCTGGTCTAAGGGCCATGCTGGTATCCTTGCTGATGACCTAGAGCATTGCGTGAAGGGAGCTCTGCTTTCTGCAGAAACCCTAGTACAACTCCCCGGTCTGTCCTTCCTCTGGTCTGGTCAGCACTGGGGTCCTTCTCCCTGGCTGTTGCAGGCATGGAGAGATTCTGGACCTCTACATACAGAGTACAGGGTGTGCTTAAGCCCTAAGTTCTGCAGAACTGGCTCTAGGCTACTTCCCAAATAGCTGAGGATCTTGGGAAGTGCCAAAGCACCCCAGAAATCCATCCCAGCTTCTGCAACACTTCCTGCTCCAAAAGAGTCACTGGCCGTTTTCAAACCCACTTCCCGCTATATTGGTCTTTAGTGTGCTCCAAGATGTGAACCGGGCTCCACTTTTCCCAAAGCACAGAAAACACAAGGCAGGGTTTATTGGCGGCCAGGAGGGCTTTGGCCTCTTCCATGGAGAGGGACATTGATTAGCTGGACATAGGCATTCCTCTGTTCTTTCATGGGGAGTGATCAGAGCAGTTCAGCTTAGGGAACTGGTTAAGCATTGCTGAGCCCTTGTTTTGCCTGCATTCTGAGAACAGGTGCTTTGCTTCCTCCAACCGGTCAAGTGTTTGCATATAGACCACCCAGCACCCAAAGCCGGGCCTCCTATCTAGGTCTGCATGTGGCTGGGAAAGGGGTATTAGTTTGCCAGAGTGCTGTAGTTAAGTACCACAAGCTGAAGGACTTAAGCAGCAGACATGCACTTGGGCAGGGACCATAGCATTGACACTAGAGGTTTGCCACCCACATTGGAGTAGATGTCCTTGAAGAAAACCACCAGCTAGGGTACAAACCGATCGATGGGCAGGTGTCGTGCCAAAGGGTCCCCCCAAAAATGATCAAATAGCTACTCCCCATCCCACCCCCGATCCAGCATTCCATTCTAAAATGCTCCAATGTAGCAACTTAGAATAGCAGCCTTTAAAATAGGCACCAGAATATATTTGTCATGTTTGGGAGCTACTTGGCATCTGCTGCTGTCTGTGGGGCCGTGAGCCCAATTCCTTAGTCCTACTGGCATGGCCGTGAAGGGACTTCTGCGTCCAAGTGAGGCTGCAGGGTGGTGGCAGCCGTACATAGCCAGGAGCTGCTGTTTGGCCTCAATGTCCTCTGCTTAAGTCTGGGCCCAGGAAGACCTAGGCCCCTTGTCCTGGCTGGGTGGGCTCTAGGCCCTACTGATGGCATTGTTGGGACCGAGATAGTAGGCCTCTGTACAAGGACAACTTGAATTCTATATGGCAACGTTTGTTTTTTTTTTTTTTTAAGATTTTATTTATTTATTTGACAGAGAGAGAGGGAACACAAGCAAGGGGGAGTGGGAGAAGGAGAAGCAGGCTTCCCGCAGAGCAGGGAGCCCGATGCGGGGCTCGATCCCAGGACCCCGGGATCATGACCTGAGCCGAAGGCAGACGCTTAACGACTGAGCCACCCAGGCACCCCTGGCAATGTTTGTTTTCAAGGCAATGTCTCTACAGGGAGACTGCAAGGGGGGAGGCTGGAGATGGCAGGAGCTCGGACTCTGGCGTCAAAGTTAATGGATCGAATAGCACCACTGTGTACGCTTGGGCATGATGGGCGTCTGGTTTTAAGTCTAGTTTTCAAAGATTTTATTCAACAGAGCTAGAGCCAAAGAGCACAAGCCGGGGAGGCAGAGGGAGAAAGAGAAGTAGGCTGCCTGCTGAGCAGGGAGCCCAATGTGGGACTCGATCCCAGGACTCTGGGATCATGACCTGAGCTGAAGGCAGACGCTTTAACTGACTGAGCCACCCAGGTGCCCCTTGTTTTAAGTCTTTAAATTCAGTTTAGTGTTCTATTGGCTTTAGTGTATAACAGTGATTCAACACTTCCATACAACACCGTGTGCTCATCACAAGTGGTCTCAATCCCCATCACCTATTTCACCCATCCTTTCAACCACCTCCCCTCTGGTGGCCATCAGTTCTCTAGAGTTGAGTCTGTTCCTTGATGTGTCTCCCCCGACCCCCCCCCCCCCGCCCCACTCGCTGGTTTGTTAAATTCCACATGAGTGAAGTCATCAGGTATTTCTTTCTGACTTATTTCACTTAGTGTTGTAATACACTCTAGCTCCATGTCATGGCAGATGGCAAGAATTCATTTTTTATGGCTAAGTAATATTCCTGTGTGTGTATCACATCTTTATCCATCTATCATGGACACTTGGGCTGCTTCCATTTAGCTATAGTAGATAATACTGCAATAAACACTAGGGTGTGTGGGTCCCTTTGAACTAGTATTTTCGTATCCTTTGGGTAAATACCTAGTAGTGCAATTGCTGGATCAAAGGGTAGTTCTGTTAACTTTTTAAGGACCCCCCCCACACACACTGTTTTCCGGAGTGGCCACACCAGTTTGCATTCCCACCAACAGTGTAGGAGACTTCGCCTTTCTCCACATCCTTGCTAACACCTATTGTGTTGCTTTTAGCCATTCTGACAAGTGTGAGGGGCTATCATTGTGGTCTTGATTTGTATTTCATGGATTTGTGATGTTGAGCTTCTTTTCATGTCTGTTGGCCATCTGGATGTTTTCTTTGGAAAAGTGTCTATTCCTGTCTTCCCACTTAATTGGATTACTTAGGTCTCCTGGGGTGAGTTTTAGAAGTTCATTTGTCTCCTGAGTCAAGGGAAATGAAGCAAAAATCATCGTGACTTCATCAAAATAAGCTTTTGCACAGCAAAGGAAACAATCAAAATTAAAAGGCAACCTACAGAATGAGAGAAATTTGCAAATGACCTATCTGGAAAGTTGCTACAGCTGATGTCAAAGAGGTTACTCCCTGTGTACTGCTCTAGGATTTTGATGGTTTCAGGTCTCACATTTTGGTCTTTCATCCACCCCAAATTCTTGTGTATGGTGTAAGTGGTCCAATTTCATCATGTCGCTATCCAGGTTTCCCACCAATTATCGAAGACCTTTTTTTCCTGTTGGATATTCTTTCCTTCTTTGTCAAAGATTAATTGGACTTAGAACCCAGAAGTGAATCCAAAACTCTTGTTTCTTCAATCTAGGTCTGTTTCTGTGCTGGTACCATACTGTCTAGATCACTACAGCTTTGTAATATAGCTTGAAATCCAGGATTATGAGGCTTCCAGCTTTGCTGCTTTTTCAAGATTGCTTTGGCTATATAGTTGCAAAATCCTGTGATTCTTGATCTTCAGGGTCATGAGTTCAAGCCCCATGTTGGGTGTAGAGCTTGAAAAATTCTCTGGTTTTGATTTTTTTTTTTTTTTAAGGTTTGCAGTCTCTGGACAAGTCTGTCCCGTTGAATCCCTAAATGTCTTTAGGCTGCAGCTATTAGTTCTCAGGATTGATAAGTACTTAAGTGTCTGATAGACTCCCTTCCCCCTCCCCAAACTGGGGGATGGTGCAGTATTGGCTACAGTGGATTACACAGGGGAGAGTGAGTGTGGGTCCTGAGATGCCCCTGTAGGTTAGATGGAAAATATACTGGAGCTTAGTATGCATTAGGCTTTCTACAGCCCTCTGTAAAACTGAGTGCATGATGGGAAAGAAGCATAATAAGATTGTTGTACTGGAAGCATGTAACTTAGAAGAACATGAGTGCCTTATGTGTGCTGGGCACCAGGCCAGGGAGCTGAAGGTGCTACAGAAACATGGGGCTGGGGACTACACAGAATTGCACTTGGGCATCCTTGGGCTCCTTGCTTCACCCACCCCAATTTCTGGTGTGGACACCAGCGTGGTGAATGCTTTAGTCCCCAAGTGCTAAACCACCAAGCATCGAGTGATCTGCATGCCTTATGCACACTAGTTAGTTCTTCCCCTGAACCAGCATTTGCAAATTCCAGCTCCCAGGATGCTTGCTATGCTGTGAGAATGAAACGGTTGGAGCTAACCTGGTTTTTTTTGGTAGTGCTTAAAATCGTAATTAGCCTCTTTACATGTTTAACATGCACAGTGTTTATAGTGCTATTCTTCAAGAGTTGCAGCTAGACCAGGATACTCCTAGGCTAAGTCCTGCAGCCAGGTCTCCTGACTCTAAAATACATGTTTTATCTTAAGGTCTACAGAGGAGTCCCAGCTATCAGGGTTGTGGGGGTCATGGTCCTAACACTAAGAGCTAAGACTTCTTGAAGGGATAGCATCATTGTATGTACTGCCCTGGGCTGTGGTCTTTGTCTTTTGGGGTGCGTCCCAGTGGTGAGAAGAACCAGTTCTATGTGAGCGTCCCGAGGTGGGCCCTGGGACATGACTAAGTGAATAAATGCTAATTTTCTGCTCTGCTTTGTTCCCACTTGATGCAAACATGTAGATTTAGGTTGCATAGCAGGCTTCCTAACATCTCAACCTGGACAGAACTGGCTTTAACCCTAAGGTTGGAGAGGATGTAGAGTCCCAAAGTTACTTCCCATGAAGTGGTCTGATTAGGTAGCAAATCCACTCCCTCTGTGGCTGACTCTCTAATGATAATGGCTAGAATATGCCTAATGTAGAGGGAATTGGCTGAGCTAATGGTGCTGTGACATAGTACATAACAAACCTTACTGTCGACAAATTGGCTCCAGACTTAAGATTATTACTGCCAAGGTATCCCCTTATTCCCATGGCAAACCAAGTCACTAACATGACCAAAACTACTCTGACGTGATAGCCAGTAAGACCTTTAAATGAAAGAGCAATTCTTGATAATCAGTTGCTGCTTTAGGAGTCATGTGTGCACAAATGACTTAAAACTTAAGATTTGGTCTTGTCAGTCCTCTTTGCCTAATTCCAGATTAACTCAAAAGAACCCAACATCCCAAACTTCCATCTGGCCCTGTGGACAGGAACTTGGACCGCTTCAGATGCATCCTTCATTGGATAGAACATACCACTAAGTCTCTGCCATACTGATGTAATGGTTTTTGAAGCTTGGAGATAAAGTGCTTTGTAAACTGTCAATTTGCTCTCCAGATAGGACAAGTCAACATGGACAAAAGGATGATAGTCTAGAATCAATGGAAAAGTGGTGGGTAAGCCAGTGCATGAGGGCCGCTCCCTACCTCTTGTGATCTGGAGGAATCTTGTGGTGGAAATAGCTTTGGAATTACAAATTGCTTTGGGGGTTGAGCTATGCAGAAGCAAGGAGAGCCTCCCAGCCAAGGCGTGTACAGACAGTAAGCAGAACGAAGGCTGGTAACAGGTGCAGGGTGAGGTGCAAGTGCCAAGGACGGTCCTAGATGACTACCCAGAGAGCAGGCCAGGGAGAGGGCTGGCCTGGGTGAGGCATGTGCTTTCCCTGAGGGGGGTGGTAGGCAAGGAAATTTCACCAGACTATTGCTTGAAGACCTGTCTGAATCCTCACATCCCTAGGGACTGGCAGTGAATGCCCATTCCCCTAGTGATACTGTACTGACATTTCGGGGTAGACTACAAATAAGCATGGAAACAGTGCATCAGGCTGTGCATCTATGGGGGACACCCTTTATGGTTGGCCTCTGAGTCTAGGAGTATTTGGTTCTCCTGTGGCCACAGCCAAGTTCAGGTCGATGGATAGGGACTCCTTGGGAGAGGAACTGGTCCTTTCATGGCCACCTCAAATCCCTTCACCTTAGTGTCAAGTACTTAGATGAAGGTAGTGTCTGCATGTGATGGTGGTTTGCATTTGGCCCCCTAAACCCCCGTGGTGCCCAGTTTACAGTGAGAAAACTAGCCAGATGTCAACCAGTCTGGGTACAAGACTTGATTCTGTCACTGAGGGCTTTGCCTCTGTAATACTTCTGACCCCACATGGAAAGACAACTGAATTACTTTCAGAACCACAAATCAAGGTTGTTTTGAAATTCTGAACTTGAACCCTTGTTTCCAGGAAATTTTGCTCCTTGTTTCCCATCATTCCCATAGAACCAAGGCCTTCTCACTGTTTTGTGCTGTTAGGAGATGAGTGTCTTGATGGTTTTGGTAATTGCTATGTGCATTTTTAGAAAACCCAGCTGTATCCAGCATTCTTCCAAATGCTGGTAGGTGACAGCATGTTTTTGGCTTTTGAGAACTGGTAGAGTTCTAAGTGTTAGGACTAGCTGTTTCTTGGGTTCTCCTTGGAATTTTGGTGCTAGGGTCATTGGTGGTGTCTTAAGCTCTAGGAGAAGCTTCCTTAGCTTCAGTGGGTGTATCCAGGGATGCTGGGGGTGAAGGGTCAAGAACTGGCTACCTCCCTGTGTGAGGGGGGAGTAGGGTGCTCCCACCACCCTACTGGAAAGAACTACTGCCCTTTGACCTCCTCCCTCTTAATCCCCATTGTTCTCCCCACCAGGCAATAGGCTCCTCTGGCCAGGAAGGTCACTCTTGCGTGCCCTGGCTTCTGGCTCTTGCTTTCCTGGTGTTGAATCTATGTGGCTGCCCTTAATGTCCTATAGTAGGTTTCCTCATGAAAGTTCACCCAATCAGAGCCTCCTGTACTTGTGTTGGGATGGAGTGTTGGTGCTTAAATCCAAACCATCTTTTTGCCCTTGGTCTCTAGAAGGCCATGCACTCCAGGAACTCCTAATAAATGGCAATAGAGGAATCCCTTTTGTAATGGCAAAGCTCAGTGGAGAGAGCTTGGCTTAGACTCCAGTTTAATATGGGACTTCTAATTTCTTGCCAAGTGCATGGTCTTTGTCAGGTTGACACTGGAGGCTGGTTTGGAAGAATGCACTTCCTGGTGTGGCTACAGAGGTGCTGATGTTCTCTACTTAAATGCCTGGCAGCTGTGGGTTGCATAAGCAGGACTGCTCTGTGATTGTATTGGGTAAAGTTAGCTTCCGTTATGGGTACAACCGGCTTTAACCTGCACAGCCATGTGGGGTCTTATAACAGCTGGAGCATCAAACATGGCTTTGGCTGGAATCCTCAGACCCAAGGCTCTAGCCTGGCTGGGGGGAGGGGGGCAGGTTTATGTTCTGCATTAAAGCACAACTGTCTGCACCCTCACTTTGAGCAGACTTTAGGATTTGAGCGGAGAGTTTCTTTGCTGGGGTCTGAAGAGGCTTGAGGAGATGGGGAAGCCAGGAACACAGCACCAGAGCTTGAGGCCCAGACAGCTCAGCTGGCTCTTCTACCGATGCAAGTCTCTGATGCCTTTGGGGCCATGTTCCATGGGGGGAAAAGTCAGACTTAAGGTAGAAAAGGGCCTGAAATGGAGCAAGAGCACTACTGGGGACTATCTACAGAGCTCTTGGTAGGTTGACCCTAGTGAAATAGAATCCGTGTGACCTGAGCATGGAACTTAGAGGAACCTGCTTGGTGATGCAGTGCTGGCTAACTTAGGAGCCTGCTCTGTGAGCCAGAACAGGGGGAGCCACCCTCAAGCATTGGCGTCCCTGGTCTGCAATCTCTGGGTGTGCCATCCCCTGTCCTGAGTAGCTGGGGAGCTGACTTAGGGTGGCCTCCAGATCCTGTTCAAGCAAACTTACTGTTTCAGTAGCCACTCCCTGTTTGTCCCCAATCTGTTAGGCTTTTTAAGACTTGGCTTGTCCCACAAGGGCTTCTGCTAAGCTGGTGTCACCTATGGGAGTACAGCCATGGAGATTCACCAGAGGTAGGGCCTTGCTGGGCCTTTCTCACCATACAGGGATGCTTGAGCTGTGGAGATGGAGTCTCAGGATCAATGAGGCAGATCAACTTTCCTCCTTGTTGGATTAAGAGGACCCTATGAATGGAACTGTGGTTTCAGGGCTTCCTTACCCTGTAGGAAACAAGGTGTAACTGTCACGGAGAGAAACTCCCTGAATGTCATCAGTGTGACTAGCCTTCAGTGTGCATTTCTCACTAAAACACTAGGGATGTAGGAGAGGGCTCCCTGGGGGAGAAACTCTGAATGCAGTAACTGTGGGAACACCTTGAATGGTCCTTATCCTTTTAGACGTGACGCTCCACCATGGAGAAGAATCTTTGCTAGCCTTGCATTTTCCTGCATCCCTTGGAGGGGGGGGGATCAGCTCACTGGGAGGAAACTCTAATCTGTGCATTAAGTGTGCTAAACAGTTATAGTGAGGGCCTCCTTTTCGTGTGTATCAGGCTCACTAGAGGGTAGCATGGCATCAATGCGGGGATGCCCTTGGCATTTGTTAGTCTGAATTTTTAGTAAACCCAGCTGGGGCTTAAACATGTTGGTCTCGCTGTTGGCTGTAAAGGAGTCAGTCAGGTTCACCGTTGAGAAACATTTTTGCAAGACTACAATGAAGCTTGCATTAGTCTGAAAGGACACTCCACAGGGAATCCTGCTTCCCATGCTATATAGCCCCTTTAGGTGGGCTGTGTGAATCCTGGTCTTTGGGTCAGAGCATCTATTCCTCAACCAGTTATACAGGAGACCTCAAGATGGAAGACGGAAAGGGGCCTGTATGCATTGGTTTGAGGACTTGGTGATCAGGTGTGACTTCTTTGGGTACTGTACTGTGCTGCTGGTAGCACCTAGATGAGGATACTTTGCCCTGGTCTTAAGTTCTAGGCCTGCAGCCTTGGCCACTTCTCTACAGGAAGCCTGCCATGTTAATTCTAGTGTCAGATTAAAAATCCTCCACTCTGGATGAAGATGCCCTGGGAGGGCCATGGATACAGACATGAGGTTGGTCCAGAAGAGGGTGGATGCTCTTCCAGCTTGCTTTCTTACTCATGATGTCTGTTCGCTTTTGGTGTCTTGCCTTCCAAATGTGATTTGATGTCATGGAATATTGAATAGCAGGGGTAATGGAGGTGGGAAGAAGTGGGGGGAGACCATGAGGAACAACATGAATGGGCTGGCCATGGGAATCCAGATCCTATTAAGTTGTGGTGGGTTCAAGTGAAGTACTCAACCGAACTGAATGAAATGTAAGAGATGAAGTTAAATTAAAAAACTATAGTAAAAACAAATACCTCCTTTAAAAATACCCTCCATTCTCAGGGCAGCAGAGAAGGTTGGTTTTACCTTTCTCATGGCCCAACATCCTGGAACCTTCCCTTGCCCAACTTTTCCCCAAGTGACTTTCCTTTATGTAGGGCTTTTAGTTTGATACACCTGCTCTTAAAGTCTGTATCTGAGTGTCTTTACTAGCCAGGGACCCTAGTCTATGAACAAGGAATCCTAGATGTAATGGGATCTGAAGGAGACACAAGCAAGAAGGGAAGTGGCCAGCTCTGTACAGGAGCACGGAGCTTATGTGGGCCACCAACCCCTCCCTCCAGGAGGCACTGGGATCTGGACAATGTAGGATGGGGAGGGATCAGGCATCCAATCCTGGGAGGGTTGTGCCAACTGGGCAAGGTGGGCAGAAGGGTGCCAGCAGCTTCTCCCAGTAAGTCACTTTGGAAGTGCCTCCCATCATACCTACCCAGTCCTGGCCCTCTGGAATTGTGACACCAAGTGTGAGCTAGTGCCAAGCTGTGTCCTTACCAGGTCCTATTCAGCAAACATGTCCTGGAACTTCTGAGGAGCAGTCTTATTTTAAAACCTGGGTTCCTGGCATAATTCAGGAGATAATGTCCCAACTTGCAGGCAGGTACAGGGGCCCTTGGGGTAGGGCCCATGGCTGGGAAGGGCTACCCCTAGGAGCTGGAGCTGTGAGCATAGGATGGATTTGCATCCAGGTGTAGTTGGAGAGTTGATAAACTGGTGAACGGAGTTTCTCAATTCTAGGCTGTAATGGAGATTACCACATTTACCCGTAAACAGAAGGAATGGGATGTTGTCAGTGACCACACTGGGGAGTCCCATAGATATCATGGTAACTGGTTGAAAATGGGGAAGAAGACTTAGGAATGGCCTCTCTATCCCTTCACTTATCCTGATTGCATATGGGGTGAAGCTTACCCAGGACAAAGCACCCAATGTTGAAGACCCCTGGTAAGATGAGTCATATCCTCTGGGTGTCCAGTGCTCCCAGGGGCACACAGGTGGAGAGCCTCTAAATTGGTAAAGCAGGGAGACCTTGCTTGCTTCTTGCAAAGGTTCCTATAGCTGCACCATGGGGTCTGGGATGGGCCACAGTCCAAGGGAGTTTCTTGGACTGCCTAGGAAAAGGATATTGGGGAATAAGTTCATGGGATTTCTTGGTAATGCCTGATGTCCTGGAGGGCCATGACCAATGACACTGTGGCTTCTTATGGGGGCTTTGGCCAACTGCTTGGGGTGGGGGTGCTGGGCATTATGGCAGCTGGTTTTGGGGCAGCATGCTTGGCTTGGCGGTTGCCCCAGTGGACGTGGAATTCTTCCTACACACAACTATGCTGTGTTTGTGAACTTGCAGGACCTGCTGATTCCCTTCTCACTTGATTGTCAGTTATACCTCCTGAGCTGCATTCTCTGCCAGACTGGAGGCTCACTGGGCACGGAAAGTGTGCTGATGGCTGTGATTTTGGCACTTAGGAATGAAGACAAACTTATTTCCATCTTAGAGCTTAAGATGTTGGACCTTTCAACAGTAACTCCCGGGAGTGTTGCGTATTTGGATGTTGTGGCCTACACCAAAGAACAGGCAAACTATGTGTTAGATCCCTGGATTCTCAAAGTATGCTGACTAAAGGAGTGATTAGGGACACTCTGAAGGGGAGCCATGTTCCCCTGATCAAATTGAGGTTTTACCCTTTAGGGTGGACAGTGTGCTCAACCAAGGTCACTTGATAGTTTGATCTGCTGTGAGTGGGATGAAGCTGCTACTTGCTAGATGACCACGTGGTGTTGGGCATGGAAGCTCCTGGATTCCCAACCTTCCCTGACTCCTGTTCTCCATGCTGTACACTGTCTTCCTCTGGGGGGTGCCAGAAAAGGGGGATGAGGGTGGGAAAGAATGGGGTCACAGATCTTTTTCTTAGAAGGCGACAGTTTAGGACTAGGAACCTCATCTCTTCTCTTCAGCATCTGCATTAAATAGCTTTAATCACTGAGGGGTCTTTCAGTGACTTTCCACATAGACTTTTGAGGGTGCTTTATTTTTGTCAGCTCCAGCAATTAGTCTTTGTTAGGCTTTAATTCCCTGTGTAAGCCTCACCCTGGAAATGACATTAGCCCCTGTCTAGTTATCAGCTACAGAATCTGTATGTGGGAAAGCAGTGGTCTTTGATAGTTGCCAACAGTTTTCCTCATTTATGTGGTGGGCCTTGGGTCATTGGTGGCCTTGAGTTGCCATGCAGATCTTCCTGAGCTATGGGAATGGGGCTTCTCCTGTACTGAGTGGTGTCCCAGCATGGTGCCAGAGGAGAGCAAACAGGTACACTTGCCAGAGTGGGACTTCCCTATAGACGGGGTTACTATAGATTCAGTTGTTAGGTTCTGTTCTCAGGATTGAACTGGGCCTTATTTTGTGACTCATTGGTGCACCACCCCCCATGACTGACTCACAAAGGAAATGTTTTTCTCCACTCCTTCCCCTCCCATCCCAAATAGTGGTGGAGCCTTTACCCAGGTAAAACTGAGCCCACAATGACTGCACAGGAGGTTGGGGTCTCACTTTGGTCCTTGGCTAGACCTTAATGGGGTTGTAACACGAAGTGCCCAGTGTTTTGTCCCTGGGGGATCTATGAATTCAGGGCTGGGTACCAGGATTTTAAGGGTCCTGTTCTCTCAGCTCTCACATGTTCATATGCTTCTTGTGGATCATGTTGCCATTTCATTAAGTTAGAAGGAAGAACATCTAAATCACTGAGAATAATGGCCAGTGTCTTCAAATGTGTATTCAGGCTTAATGCATGGGGGAAAACTTTTGTAGTTCTACCACTGAGCTGTCACCAGATAGCTTTCCTGATGTCTGGCCCATGGTCATCTTCATGGGCTCTTGAGTTTGTCCCCACTGTGGACTATGTAGCTTCAGGGCCCACGAGCAGTACAACCGATGAAACTCCTTTCTGGGCTCTGGTAGAAATGGAATAAGGTGACGATTGTCCTTTTGTGTCTGGTTTACTTCCCTTCGAATGTTCTCAAGGTTTATCCATGTTGTAGTGTGGGTCAGTGCTTCATGCCTTTCAGTGGCTGAAAAACACATTGCATGCACATGTCTATCCCTCCGTGGTAAGGATACTTGTTTGTCTCCTCCTTTTGGCTCCTGTGAAGACTGTGGTGAATGCTGATGTTCACTTACCTGCTTGAGTCCCTGATTTCAGTTCTCATGGGTATGTAACAGAATTGCTACATCATAGGGTACTTCTATATTTAGAGTCTTGAGGAACTGCCAAACCATGGACTGTTCCTGGAGGTGGTTCTGTGTGGAAAATCTCTTCCTGAGGTCCTTTTGGAATACCACCCCCACCCCGTTAGGTGAAAAAATCCACTGCTTGGTTTTGTGCTTGAAATTCAACACTGAAAAATGGTGATATCCACTTCCTCAGTATCTAGATCTGGAAGGAAGGCTCTCCCCACCCTTCTCCCCGTCCCACTGCTTAGATTGTCAAGATCCTTTCTATGTCAAGGACACTTTGGTGTCCCTGCCATTAAGATTCAACAGGCACCTTAGCAATCAGTCCTTCTGTAAACTGCCAACCTTACACCTAGCCAGATTACCAGCAAAATGAGTTATTCATGAATAGGATTGCAATTTGGGACACACAAACTTAAGCAAACGAGGTGCAAATCCAGAGAAAGGGGAGAAGTCCTTATTGTAGAAGTCAGGAGGGGCTATCTGGAAAGAAAGTCCATTGGAAAGCGAGAGTTTAGGCTGTAGTGACTTCCTGTTGGCTGGGTTATTGCTGGGCAAGGAGAAAATGTCCTTTCTGCTGGGGTGGAGGTAAAGGAAGCTTCTACCTGCCGGGGTTTGCCAATGGTGGTGAGCCCGTAGTGTGTGAAACCTCCCCTTCAGGGCTTTCTGACTGTTTACAATGAGCTTTTCTTTACTCGTTTTCACAAAATCAAATAAGTATTTTCAAGATCTGCCCTATCAAGTGTTCATCTCAAATTTGATGCCAATGAGTCTTCATCCATTGTTGGATGGCGATCTATTGATTGGGTGACTCACTTTTTATATGGTCCAATTAGACACCACTACTGAGTTGGCAAGATTCCTTTGAATTGAAGTTCAGTTCACTCAGTTGTGGCTTTTGTTTCTCTCCATTCTTTGTCCCTGGACTCTTCAGGTACATGTCTATAACTTGCAGCAAGTGGGGAGTCCTGCACATCAGTGGTCACGTGGCTAGAACAGCTGGAGGAATCTATAATGAGCTTCCAGTTTTAGACGTTGAAGGTTGCAGGGGGCTGTCCTTCTAGGAAGCGGCCTCTCCTTCAGTTGTGTTCTCTGGAGCTCTACTATCTCTGAACCTAGCAGCTTCTGGGTTGGAGAATGGAGTACTTCCTTCTGCTTCACTCCCACAGATCTTTGCCTTCTGTGACTATGAGAAGACTTCTTCCTGCATCAGCTTCCTTGCTGCTATAGTAAGGGTCACCCCTGGACTGTGGTGAAGAAGAGGGAGGGAGGAGCCCAAGGAGCAGAGGTTGGGCCAGGATTGACCTGGGCATTTGTGAACTCACCCAGGTTGACTCAGGGAAGAAAGTGCAGTTTCCTTCAATCCCTCCTTCCCCTGCCACATTTTGAAGCCTCTTCTGAGCTCTGGGGCAAGGCTGAGCTAGCACAGGCTGAAGGAGTACCCCAGGACATCTGCCTGATGCAGAGCAAAACCAATTGCTGAAACAATGGAGTATGCAGCAAGGGAAGGGTTTATTAGAGAGGCCTCCAAAGGAGGAGATGGGAGAGCAAGCCTCAAATTCACTTCCCCAGAGGAGGAGACTCTGGAAAGTTTAAAGGCAAATGAAAAAAGGTCTGGCTAAAAAGTTGCTCCATTTAGTCCATGAACCCTTTGGTTACTGGTTTCAGTTGGTTGGAATAGATCCTTTCATGCCTTGGTTGGGGTGGTCTTGTAACCTCCTGTGCCCCCATACACCTGCCTCTTACCTCCAGTCCCTTACACTCCCAACATACCAGGGGGATTTCCTGGGATCAGGTATCCTGAGGGGTCTTCTGTTGGGACTTGTTCCAATGGGGTGGTCTCAAGCCTCCTGGTCCCTCAGCTCTCACATGTGGACAGTGTTGCCACTTTCAGGCAGAGGGAAGAATGTCAGATCAGTTGGAGGTCTTTTCTAATGGGCATTCAGGCCATGTCCATGGGAAGGCTCCTCCTTGTGGCTCTGAGTTGTCACCAGACGGCTTGTTGGAGATCTTAGCCCAGGGAGTTGCCCTCATGGACTCTTGGCTCTGTCTCCTCATGAGGGGATGTGTGGCTTTAGAGCCAACACAGAAGCATGGCTGGGGAAACCCCTCACCAGGTTCCTGGTGGGGATCAGGCTCATGGCGCTTCTGCTCTTCTGCCCTGGTTGTCTCCTGCCCTAGAACTTCTGTGATTTGCTCTGTCTTGGACTTCCTGAGGCTTGAATGCTATGGCTAGGCATAAATTTTTTGGTATTTATCTTGGATTTGAGTTTCTTGGATCTGACTTAGTGTCTGTGCTAATGTGGAAAATCCTTGCCAACTATTCCAGTACTACTTTTCAGGTGAGATGGAAAGTCTATAGAGAGGGCTGAAGGTTGTGTACTGCCCATCCCTCAGATGGGTAATAGTTCACAAGCCTTGTTGAAAACAGCTGAGTAGATTCCAGAATGACTATTCTGCCCTCTGCCTGCTTGGAAGCACAAGAGGATTTCCCTCTAATCCACAGTGGGACTCCTTGGGGCTCCTAGAGGTAGGTAAATCATGAAACTGTTGGAGCCTCCTGAGACTGGGCTCCCACTGGAGTTCTAATCCTCAACCAGTCGACATTGAACCTGGATCAACTTGTCAATCCCAGTTTAACATGTTTCTAAAGGTACTGGCTCGGCCCAGGCTTCTCCTGGGCTTCTGTTCCTTATAAATGAGACTCCGTATCCTGTTTGGCCCTCTAACTCTTGGGGCAGTTTAGCCTGTGGCCTCCTCTTCAGATCTAAGTTTTTTTCAGTTTGTTCAGTGTCCTCTTGTTAGTTTCCTGGAGGGGAATCTGACCTCCAAACTCTTCACACATCAAATCCTAACTTAGAGGAAATTTCCTAACCTTCCTATAGGCTTCTATAACAAAATACTGTGGACTAGGTGGCTTAAGCAGTGGATCTCTCACAGTTCTGGTGGTTGGGAAGTCAAAGGTCAAGGTGCTGGCAAATTCTGTTTGGTAAGGGCCCTTTTCCTGGCTTGAAGACGGTGGCGTTCTTGCTGTGACCTCATGTGGTAGAGTGAGCTCTTGTCCCTTCCTCTCCATAGAAGGGCACTAATCCTGTCATGGGAGCTCTACCTTCATGACCTAACCTAAAACTAATTACCTCCCAAAGGCCCCATCTCCAAATACCATCATACTACGGGTGAGGGCTTCAACATATGAACTTGGTGGGGGAGATAGGAACATTGTCTCTACCAGGTAGGCTTTAAAACAAACAAATCACACACACAAAACTGTCTCTTCCCCAAGTAGATGGGTGGCTATTTTTCCCCTCCAATTTTTCTGTGCTAAGATCTAGAACATAAAATTGACCAATTGAACCATCTTTTAGTGTACAACCAGGGGCATTAGATTCTCCATCCTGAGCAAGTTTTCAAATTAGGGGTGTTTGTACATCATCCCACAGAGAAACTAGACAATGACTCCCATTCTGCTTCCCAGCCCTTGGCAACCTCTAATCTAGCTTGTTTATTGCCTATTCTCAAGATTTCATATAACTTGAAACAATTCTTGTCTCTGACTTGGAATTTTTTCAAGGTCCATGCCTGTTAGAACAATGTAATCCACTTCATTCTTCTGGTTGAACAATGTTGTCTATATCATTTTACCTATCTGGTGGATACCAGCTCTTGTGAATACTGTGAACACTGGCGTACAAGTGTCTGCTTGAGTCCCTGTTTTCAATTCTTTTGGATGTTTACCTAACAGGAATTTCTAGGTCAGAAGGTAATTCCATGTTTAGTATTTTGAAGAACTGCTAAACCATGAACTGTTCCTGGAGGTGGTTCTCTGTGGATGACTTCTTCCTGAGGTCTTTTGGCATACCCACCCTGCTCCTCCGCACCACCCCCCCCCCCCCCCCGCCTAGATGATAAAATCACTCCTTGGAGTTTTATACTTGAACAGCACCTAAGAAGGTCATATCTGCCTCCCAAGTATCTAGATCAAGAAGCCCTACTACCCACTTGGATGGCCCAGATTCTTTCTTACCACTGAAAAGCTTAATCAGTCCTCTTCCCAAATCAAATAATAACTTGAATATCTGCCCTATTAATCAGTAATTTTAGATTTTGGAGGTGATGACTCTATCCATTGGCAGAGAATAGAAACCATTGGCAGAAAATGAGAACCATGTTGGATGTCTTCAATAGAATTTCGTTACCTTCTCAGGATAATTTCTATTCACTAAAACATTTCAGGAAGGTGCCCAACTTGTCCAGGGTGACCTGCCCAACTTCCATTAGGCAGCCAATATTAAGCCTTGAGTGCTCATCTGTGTGATTCTTGAATCTTTCTAGGCTTTGTCCTTGATCCCTGCAGGTAGATCTGTCTGGTGATTAAAATTTTCACCCGCTTTTAAAATCAAGACTTGAGTGCTTCTATCACTTTTCTAAAGTCCTTTGTCATCTCTGGTGAGAAATGTTCCCAGAAAGAGCTATGTGAGCCACTAAAGTGTCTTTGATTAAGATAACTTAGTATAATCTTGAGCACATACCAATAGAGAGAAGTGGGATGTCCCAAGACCTCAATACCCATAAGTAGGCTGGCCCTCTTGTAGGTCCTCCTCAAATATAAGCTGTGTATGTACCTTCATCTGCAGGCATAGTGTGCCTAAGTCAATTGGCCATACAGAATAGGGAAGGCTTGCAAGCCTCAGTACGCCAGGCTCTCTCCTAGAATTAAATATGGAGCATCCTTATCCCTGGGCACATGTACCTCAGTGCTCAGAATCTCCAAGGAATTACTGTCCCTCTTCAATCTGTATTCACTCTTCTAGGAAGCTCCTGCCCCTAAGTAGGCTTTACTACTGCAGAGAAAGGGCTGCCAGTCCTTGTGCTGGTCAGATGAAGTTGTTGACCAAGAGACAAAGAGGATGATTAACCCCCTTGCACTCCCAGAGGAAAGAAGGCAGTTGGGTGTGGGGTGGGGGGGAAGCACAGGACCAGAATCTGTTTCAGGTGTCCCCTGCTGGTCTGCATTCTGCAGTCAAGTGCCCACATTGCTGGAGGCTAGGCTGTGATTCTGCTTTTGTGGGTTCTGGGTGGGTAGGGGCTATGAGAGCAACCTGCAGGTCAACCAGGTTTTTCTTCATCAGGGTCACTTGTGATAAGTCAAGCCTACTTTTCTGGATTTCCTTTAGTGTGAATTGTGATCAAAGAGTAAACTTAGGTAAAACCCTTCTGACTTGTGTCTATCAAGGACTTTAAGCATCATGGCTTTTGTCCATTATAGGCTCTGAAATTTCATTTGTGCCAGGTAGCAGTGGATTTGACAAAATGACTCCCTTAACTGGCTTATTAGGCTATTCAACTTTGCTGTTCATGTTACAATGGGTATATTCTATAGTAGGTCTTAAAATACAAACTGAAGCCATTTCTGGAAAACTGATCAGATTTGTCAAGGTTATAGGCTTTGACTAGACTGTTGCCTGTTTTGTCTTAGAATGGAAAGCGTGAATGCTGCTGTGCCCCCACATCTGACCCTTTTAATTCTTTTTATTTTTAAAAAAATTTTTTATTATGTTAATCCCCATACATTACATCATTAGTTTTAGATGTAGTGTTCCATGATTCATTGTTTGTGCATAACACCCAGTGCTCCATGCAGAACGTGCCCTCTTTAATACCCATCACCAGGCTAACCCATCCTCCCGACCCCCTCCCCTCTAGAACCCTCAGTTTGTTTTTCAGAGTCCATCGTCTCTCATGGTTCATCTACCCCTCCGATTTCCCCCCTTCATTCTTCCCCTCCCGCTATCTTTTTTTTTTTCTTAACATATATTGCATTATTTATTTCAGAGGTACAGATCTGAGATTCAACAGTCTTGCACAATTCACAGCGCTTACCAGAGCACATATCCTCCCCAGTGTCTATCACCCAGTCACTCCATCCC
>NW_022589706.1:2221632-2294672 GCF_004348235.1 Phoca vitulina
CTTGCTCCCCCCCCCCCCCCCCGACCCTTTTAATTCTTAATCCCTTGCTGCCAAGGAAGGAAATGAACTGCAGAAACCACTTTATCCTGTTGAATGACAGTTTTAAAAGCTTATAAGGAAGGTTTTGAGACTTGCACAGTAAGCACAGTATAACATGAATGCAGCATGATCTCCCGGGCTCTGCATGCTGTTCTTCTCCAGATGCTGTCCTGATATCCTCTGAGCCAGTTAAGGTAGTGGGTATACTGGAGGGGATCATGGGATGCTGCCTGGACTAAGCAGATGGCCTTATAGCACTTGCTGATCTAGCAACCACTGAGCATAAAAAAACCACCAAAGCAGTGTCACCAGGACTATTCCACCCAGGTTGGATCTGGGAGGGGACTTCTCCCAAATTCTGTTTAGCTGATAGCTGGGTACTCTCAAGTCAAAGAGCATGCATCTCCAACAGTTAGAAAAGGGACAGTAAAGTACGCTCCAAACTGAATGCGCTTTGAGACCGAAAAAATGAATCCAGCCACTTTATACTGGTAGCAGTTTTAGGGTACCTTACTGATGGGTGGTCTGAGTAGATGACGATCCAGGGGCCCTGCAGCTATTCTTTGCAAAGTCCAGACCTTAATCTGCAGATTTTGTAGAGCAAGAGGACCATGCACAGGTCCTGTAATGCCACCTGCACCTGAGTGGGAGAGGGGAAGAAATTAGGTTATCTTTACTGGTTACCTAAACAATTCTAGGGAAGATCAGAACAAGCCTTCCTAAATTCTGGTTGGGGCATGCATTAACCTCCACAGGGCCTGTAACCTGTAGCACAAGGCGGGGGGAGGGGGGGCGCATCACTGCGTGGACATAAACAAGACGAAGGGCCAAAGATGGAGTTGGTGCTGTCAACACTGCTGCACCAAGCTCCCTAGACAAGGTCATGCTAGTGTCCAGAGACAGGAACATTTCTTGGGCAGGGACATCTCAGTGTCTTGCTACTCCTGACCATCCTCTCTGGCCCATCCAGCTGTTGTGCTGTGGATGTGGCTGGGAGCTTCTTGGCAGGGGGCTAGGGATCCTTTGTTCTAGTGTTTTCTGGCTAGAAGATGTAAGCAGGCTCACCTCCTGTGCCAGGTGAGCAAGGGGCAACCTAACCGTGAGGCGGATTCAGGGCCAGCAGAGAACGTGCAGCTGGAAGAGACCTCCCTGCCCAGGCATACCCCTGAGATGCTGCATTAGATACCCAGTGTTCCAAGATAGGGCTTGGAG
Source organism: Phoca vitulina (assembly GCF_004348235.1). NCBI lineage: Eukaryota > Metazoa > Chordata > Mammalia > Carnivora > Phocidae > Phoca > Phoca vitulina. The sequence goes on from NW_022589706.1 coordinate 2,222,884, forward strand.
AGGAAACGGTTGCTAGTCCGGGCCCATCCTGACCTTACAGAGTGTTTGATGTGGAGGGGGGATTCCAGGGAGGTTGTTTTGAGTGGTCATCAGATCAAAGGAAGGACCATGCACAAACCAACTCTAGGGAGACTGGAGGGACCAGCTGGGAGGCTGAAGTTATCAGAGCCAGATCTCAGGTAGTGTTCTGGGAGACAGTGGGGAGGTTTCCTTCACAGAAGGAATATACCCTTTCAAGTGCAGATTCCATATTCAACTCTGAATCCTCCTGTTCAAAATCAATTACCCTGACCTTCTACCGTGAAGCCCAGGAGGTAGCCAGCAGGCTGGTCACTGACCAGAAAGAGGCAGAGGCTGAGTTTGCTCTGTGATGATCTCCACTGGGGAGGGCCCTGGGGGCTTGAGAATGACCTGCTTTTTCTAGAAGCAGCAGCAGGGCTCTCCTGTGAGTCTTGTCAAAGAGCAAAGGGATTATACAGGAGTCTGTCTTAAGTAGGTGAATTCTTTCAGGAGACCAGAAGAGAAAGGAAGACTGGCTTGTGCACAGTCCCGACATTCTTTGGGAAATTGGACACCGGTGTATTTCTCTCAATAGTGTATCTTCTGTGGGGCTGTCAGCCACCAGGAGTGGCTCCTCCGTCCATTCCTGGGTGGGGTTGGGGGGCTGAGAATGAGCTTGCTGCCGAGCATGCCAGCCTGGCTTCCTGGACCCTGGGTGTGAGCTCTGGGATAGGGGACAGAAGGATAAGGGGACATGATGGGAACAGTCCCTTGGACTCGGGGTGAGTGGAGCCATCCCAGGAAGCAATTTTTTTGATAGAAATCCTTCAATATCCGTCATTCGGTGCCTGCCCTTTCTCATAACTGACGTCTTGTCAGTTATTCCCCAACACAAGTATAACTTCTCCAATCACGCCTTGGTAAGAGATGTTACATCAGAGCTTGACAAACGTATGCAGTGAAACTAGAGCCACATGGGAAGGTCAGGCGCTGCCTCTTTGGCCAACCCTTTGACAAGGAAGTGAGGGTCTTCCTAGGCTGGGAGGGGTCCCTGTGTCTTGGAGGCTGGGTTTCTGTCTGGAGGCCAGGGGGGCTGGCTACTGTGCTCCTCTTACATCGTGAGAAGCCATCACCAGAGCCTGCCTCTTGCTGGTTCTACGCAGCTGCGCCATTTTGTTCTCTCAAATGTCCAGCTTAGTCCCCTTTTCTTTCCTCTAAAGGGGTGATGTCTGTGTCACTTTCCTACAAGTCTGCCGGCCATAGGGTGCACCGGATCCTTCCAGGGTGGCACTGAGAGACCAGAATGTTAAGCTTCCAAGGGCTTCTGTGCACTTATCGATGGTTATACCCCAAGGCCACCAGGTGGTGCTAAAGGACTCCCCTCAGCCAGCAGCCAGGTGGAACAAGGAGAGTCATGGGCTTTTTGGTGAAAGAATGGGTTTTGAGGACATCAGTGGGGAGCCTTTCCCCTGTCTCAGCACCTTTTGCTCTTGCCCTATTTGCACTTAGAGAAATCTTTGTCCTCTGTGAACCACCCCACCCCACCCCATCCTTCATACCAAGCTTGCAGACCCTTCAAAACCTATGGGATGTCGTGCATGTGTGGGGAGCCCGGGATCTCTTCAGGGGTCCAGGTGTCTCTACCTCCCAAGTTGGGGGTATGCACAAAGCAGGTAAACTCCTTTCTCAACAGATGGTTGATTGTGAACATTTTGTGATCTTACTCATGTGGCCTCACAAGTTTTTGACAAATTTTTTTTTTTTTCAAATACTAACATGAAAGCCCCAGAAACTTAACCAAATTTAGAAATTGAACTTGGCAAAGGCAAATTGTTTCACAATAATAAAGGATAAGCTGCCAGGCAAACAGCTTAACACGACAGATCACAGTAATCCATGAGGTGGCAGTCAGCACATCTTAATTTGATTCTAAGCCTAACTCTTGAGGATTCAGAGTATAGAGAAACCATAAAACTGACTTCAAGACCGATGAATACATAACCAGCAGTTACCTATAGTGACCCTGACAAAGTCTAAAGGTTTGCTTGAAATATGTTTTACATAAAATGTTGGTAACCTACCCTGTGGCCCACAACAATATTTCAATTGCTAGGTTCTCAGGATGATCTAGAAGTAGTCTTTCTATCCAGAGTTCCTCTACTGTTTTGAGCTAAATTCCTTAAGCTTCTGGTCCAACTTGCCAGTCAACTTCTTTTGCTCGATTCCGTAGGTCAGGCCTTACTAGAAATCTGAAACTAACAACTTTAACCTTGTCTGTGCTTTATTAACAGCCTGAGGGCCCCCTAAATACATTAGAGGTAAGGATAGAATAAGTTGTCTTGACCAACTAAAGGGACATATAAGGACAAAAAGAAAAAGCATTCATATAGCATCCTTACAGAATGTCTGAACTACTCATCTGCAATTAATTATCCTCCTCATCTAAGAATGTTAGCACTCTCGGGGCGCCTGGGTGGCTCAGTCGGTTAAGTGTCTGCCTTCAGCTCAGGTCATGATTCCAGGGTCCTGGGATCGAGCCCCGCATCGGGTTCCCTGCTCCGCGGGAAGCCTGCTTCTCCCTCTCCCACTCCCCCTGCTTGTGTTCCCTCTCTCGCTGTGTCTCTGTCAGATAAATAAAATCTTAAAAAAAAAAAGTTAGCACTCTCCCCCTTTCAAACTCTGCTTAGCTACTTCTGATTTGGAGACTGAAGTTTCTTTGAACATTGGGGTGCGTGTGTCCTTTCATGCACTAATAGGAGACCTGATTCACTGAGATTCACACTTTTGAGAGGGGAATCTACTGGCTCAGACTCCAGGAAGAACAGGATGGGCTTGGGGACAGGCATGCTTACACCTGTGCTCAGTACCGGAAGTATCTCCATCCTTGTTCCTATGGCCTCCTCACATTGGGAGAGCCACACTTTAGCAAATCAGATGTACATGTGAAAATGCCACTGGGGAGTAAAGCTGAGACACTGCAGCCTTTTGGGGTGGGGGTGGAGAGAAAGGAAAGTTGAGGAGCCAGAGACCTGGTGGGTCTATAAGGATGAGAGGGCTGGAAAGTCCAAGATGAAGGTGCCGGCAGATTTGGTTCCCAGTGGGGGAGCTATTGACAGGCAGACAGCTGTCCTTTCCAGTGTCCTCAAATGGTGGAAAACAAAGGATCTCTGGTCTCCCTCTTAAATACTAATCCCATCACGGGGCGCCTCCACCCTCATGACCTCATTTAAACTTAATTACCTCCCAGAGTCCCACCTCCTAATGCCAGCATACTTTGGGTTAGAGCCTCATATGAGGCTTGGGGGAGAAAGACGTGAACATTCAGTGTGTAACAGTGTATCACTGGATTTTGAACTTCATCTACTCACTGTAATCCTATAGCTTCACCCAGACTCTGCAATTTGGCTTTCTAGAGAGCAGATCCTGGGGCAAGGCTATGAGAGCAGGAGTTCACTTGGTAAGTGATTCCAGGGAGCATGAGTGAAGAAGTGAGGCAAGTAGGAATAGAGAAAAGGAAGTCGAAGGTGGTGTGGTTATAAGTGGGTTTACTGTGAGGATGAGGGTGTGTTCAGTCCTGCTGGGGAGCCTCTGGAGCACAGTCATGCAGAGCACACCTGAAGAACCACCTCACCCAGCAGGAGGATGCTCAATGACTGTCCTGCCCTCAGTGGTTGGGGGTGGCTACCTCTAGGGGCATTACTTCCCTTGAGGCTTCTAGTTTGCATTTGGGTGTTTGTTTTATACATAGGCTCCACGTCTAGCATGGGGCTCAAACTCACAACCCTGAAATTAAGTCACATGCATTTTTTTTTTTTTTTTTGACCAAGCTCAGGTGGTGCCAGAGACTGCCCTCAGGCAGACAGATGTGGGCATTTGAGGTGGGGAAGTTGTGCGTATGCAGAGGTGCCTCCTGAAAGGGCTGGGGGGCTATGGAAGGAGGGCCTCCTAAATCTGATTCTTCCCACCCCTGAGAAATGCTGAGTCTGTCCCTGTTGCTTCTTGGTGGTTATGCTGTATGCGGAGAAGATGAGGAATACAAAAGACTGACCTGGGAATAATACCTGTGGAAAGACCAGGGAAGAGGCAGGATTATGCAGAGGGAGAGGTCAGACCATAATGTGAACCTGATGGTCTCTGCTAGCCCAACATCCTGTGGCAGAGACCAGCTTAAAAAAAAAATCCCATGTAGGACCAGAATGGCTAAGCATGCCCAGTCGTTGGCTTAGGGCCACCCTAGGAGCAAGAGCTAACAGCTGGAGGTGGTTAGATGACCACGCTCCTCACAACTGGACAGCACCTTCTGTGAAGGGGAAGCTGTCTAGTGCATCTGAGTCTACGAGTGATAGGTAGCAGCAATCCCCTGATCTTTACTGTTGTAGCTGGTCTTTAAGGACCGTCAACATAAAATGAAATTGGTCTTTCTCCTACTCTTAATCCTAGAGTCCTTCCCTGTTGGCCAGCACTTCCATTGTTAAGCTTTTTTGGTGGGTGAGCCACACCTTCATTAAGAGGTCTGAACCCCTGGTGACCTTATCAGGCCATGTTTACTATAATTATGTATTTTTAACTCTGGGCATGGAAACACCAAGAAGTGCCCCAGTGAATTACCTGGGTTCTATATCCTTTGCCACTTTCATGTGGCAGAAAATCTTGCTGGGCTATTGGCAAAAGGAGCCCCAAATGACCTGGCAAAGCGTGTGTAAAGCTTCTAGATTGAGGACCTCTTGACCTTAACCTGGAGAGATGGAAATCACAAGGGTGTTATAAGAAGAAACTCCATTCCAGTTCTTGGTTCCCAGACCTCTACTCTAGCTGTTGGGGATTTGCCATTATATGAGCATTAGTTTGTTGGCAGAGAACCCCAACCTGTGACCGAGTGCATTAAAGTTGTAGTTCCTATTTTGAATGGCCTTGAAACTGCTAGTGACTTCAGGAGGACTATGTAAGTGGGCATCATTAATCTAATTCTTTCCACCCCTTGGACAATGTTGAGTCTATTACTTATGCTACATGGCCTTTGTGTGGCTGAGTTTTCTGGGAAAGATAACCTGAGATGCTGACTTAAGAATACAAAAGAGTTTGGGGTATAAAGTGTTTATCGGGGGAAAGAAGGACTAGGCAGAAGTCAGGGACGGAAGATTGGTAGAGCCCTGGTAAACCGTTTGAGTTTTTTCTACCATTTTGAGTTTTTTCTACCATGGCTCCATAGCAGATATCTTCTGTGGGAGTTGTCCTACCCAGACTAATATGGCTAGAATTTCTATACATGGCTCATCTAGATCTGAATGTGGGCTGCTCTTGGAGGGACTGGTGCTCCCTACCAAATAGCGTGTGCTTCCTTGAAGGGCTATCTAGGTGGTATGTTCCTGTATATAAGAGCCATTCCATCTCTGCTGTTCATCCTCAATCTGGTACTTTATAGCTGATCATTTAAGGTCATTCTAATATCAGGCTGACTGCTTCTAGAGAACAAAATGTTTCTATGATCATGTGTCCATTGTTTAACCCTTTTCACTCTAAAATGGGTCCCTTGTTCTAGGTGACTTACAGGCTTTTCTGCAGTCAGGTATTCTGAAAGTGCTTGTGCTGGCACCTCTAAGGGCTGAGTGTGGAAGTGCCTGGGAATGGAAGGTCAATCCATATCCAGAATAGTTATCACAATAGGATGGACGCTTCCTTCTCAAGGGTGGAAGGGTCTGATATAATCACCTTGCCAACAAGGTGCTGTATGGCACTATATGGAGGGTTTTATATCTGCTGCTGCTGCTGACAGGTCAACTTTAAAACAGTGGCAATGGCTAGATGGGTCTTGATGAGAGGGAGCGCAGCGTTTTGGACCCAAAGGGAGGGTAGGCCCTTTCTGTAAGCATTGGGTGGTTGAACAGAGAAGCTGGCTGACTTCTACCAGACAAGGACATCTACCAGACCGTCCACTTGACTGAGTGCATCTTCCATGGCAAATGCTTTGGTAGGCATGGTCTCCTGATACAAAAATCCTCAGGCTTTGTGCCTATTCCCATAGGTCCCTCCTGCATGCCTTTTCCCAGACCTCATCTCTTCCAATCTTCTCCCAGGACCCTGACCAGCCAGCCAACCCATTTGCTAATACATGGGATTCTGAATAATTAGACCCCTTATTTTTTAATTTAAAATCAATTAACATAATGTATTGTTTCAGGGGTACAGGTCTGTGATTCATCAGTCTTATGATCCCCAGTGCTCATTACAACACATACCCTTCCCAATGTCCATTAGCCAGTTATCCCATCCCTCCAACCCCCTCCCTGCCAGCAACCCTTAGTTTGTTCCCTATTAAGAGTCTCTTATGGTTTGTCTCCCTCTGATTTTGTCTTGTTTTATTTTTCCCTCCCCTATGCTCCTGTCTTGTTTCTTAAATTCCACATGAGTGAAATCATATATTTGTCTTTCTCTGTTGACTTATTTTGCTTAGCATAATACCCTCTAGTTCCAACCACATTATTGCAAATGGCAAGACTTCATTTTTTGATGGCTGCATATTATTCCAGTGTGTGTGTGTGTGTGAGAGAGAGAGAGAGAGAGAGACAGACACACACACATACCTCATCTTTATCCACTCATCTGTCGATGGACATCTGGGCTCTTTCCATAGTTGGCTGTTATGGACACTGTTGCTATAAACATTGCGGGGGGCAGGTGCCCCTTTGGATCACTACATTTGTATCTTTGGGGTAAATACCCAATAGGGCAATTACTGGGTCATAGGATAGCTCTATTTTCAACTTTTTGAGGAAACTCCATACTGTTTTCCAGAATGCACCAGCTTGCATTCCCACCAACAGTGTAGGAGAGTTGCCCTTTCTCTGCATCCCCGCCAACATCTGTCATTTCCTGACTTGTTAATTTTGGCCATTCTGACTGGTGTGTGGTGGTATCTCATCGCGGTTTTGATTTGTATTACCCTGATGCTGAGTGATGCACATTTTTTCATATGTCTATTGGCCATTTGGACGTCGTCTTTGGAAAAATGCCTGTTCGTGTCTTCTGCCCATTTCTTGATTGGATTATTCTTTGGGTGTTGAGTTTAAATTCTTAATAGATCTCGGATACTAGCTCTTTACCTGATATCATTTGCAAATATCTTCTCCCGTTCTGTAAGTTGTCTTTTGGTTTTTGTCAACTGTTTCCTTTGCTGTGCAAAAGCTTTTTATCTTGAAGTCCCAATAGTTCATTTTTGCCTTTGTTTCCCTTGCCTTTGGAGATGTGTCTAGCAGGAAGTTGCTGCAGCTGAGGTCAAAGAGGTTGCTGCCTATGTTCTCATCTAGGATTTTGATGGATTTCTGTCTCACATTTAGGTCACCTCCATTTTGAGTTTTTTTTTGTGTGTATGGTGTAAGGAAATGGTCCAGTCTCATTCTTCACATGGCTGTCCAATTTTCCCAACACCATTTGTTGAAGAGACCATCTTTTTTCCATTGGATATTCTTTGCTGCTTTTTGATCAAATCAAAGATGATTTGAATCATAGAGTTGAGGGTCCCTTTCTGGGTTCTCTATTCTGTTCCATTTATCTGTGTGTCTGTTTTTGTGCTAGTACCATACTGTCTTGATGACTATAGCTTTGTAATAGAGCTTGAAGTCAGGAATTGTGGTGCCACCAGCTTCCCCCCCCCCCCAAACTTCCTTTGCTATTCATGGTCTTTTCTGGTTCCATATAAATTTTAGGATGATTCCATTTCTTTGAAAAAAGTTGATGGTATTTTGATAGGGATTGCATTAATGTGTAGATTGCTTTAGGTAGCATAGACATTTTCACAATATTTGTTCTTCTAATCCATGAGCATGGAAAGTTTTTCCATTTCTTTGTCTCTTCCTCAATTTCTTTCAGGAGTATCCTATAGTTTCCTGAGTACAGATCCTTTGACTCTATGGTTAGGTTTATTCCTAGGTATCTTATGGGTTTGGGTGTAATGGTAAATGGGATCGACTCCTTACTTTCTCTTCTGTCTCGTTGGTGTATAGAAATGCAACTGATTTCTGTGCATGGATTTTTATATCCTGCTTTGCTGAATTCCTGTATGAGTTGTAGCAATTTGGGGGGGGGGCAGTCTTTTGGGGTTTCCACATAGATTATCATGTCATCTGTGAGGAGTGAGAGTTTGACTTCCTTGCCAATTCAGATGCCTTTTATTTCTTTTTGATTGCTGAGGTTAGGACTTCTAGTACTAAGTTGAACAACAATGGTGAGTGGACATCCCTGCCATGTTCCTGACTTTAGATCAAAAGCTGTTTTTCCCCATTGAGAATGATATTCACTGTGGGGTTTTTCATAGATGACTTTTATAATATTGAGGTATGTACTCTCTATCCCTACCCTGTGAAGACTTTTAATCAAGAAAGGTTGTATTTTGTCAAATGCTTTTTCTGCATCTATTAAGAGGATCGTATGGTTCTTGTCATTTATTTAGTAGTATATCACATTGATTTGTGGATGTTAAACCAACCTTGCAGCCCAGGAATAAATCCCACTTGGTTGTGGTGAATAATCCTTTTAATGTACTGTTGGATCCTATTGGCTAGTATTTTAGTGAGCATTTTTGCATCCATGTTATCAGGGATATTGGTCTGTAATTCTCCTTTTGGTGGGGTCTTTGTCTGGTTTTGGGATCAAAGTAATGCTGGCCTCATAGAGTCTGGAAATTTTCCTTCCATTTCTATTTTTTGAAACAGCTTCAGAATAGGTATTCTTTAAATGTTTGGTAGAATTCCCTTGGGAAGCCATCTGGCTCTGGGCTCCTGTTGGGAGATTTTTGATTACTGCTTCAATTTCCTTGCTGGTTATGGGTCTGTTCAGGTTTTCTATTTCTTCCTGGTTCAGTTTTGGTAGTTGAAATGTCTCTAGGAATGCATTCATTTCTTCCAGATTGCCTAATTTGTTGGCATAGGGTTGCTCATATGTTCTTATAATTGTTTGTATTTCTTCGGTGTTGGTTGTGATCTCTTCACTTTCATTTATGACTTTATTTGGGTCCTTTCTCCATTTGATAAGTCTGGCCAGGGGCTTATCAATCTTATCAATTCTAATTAATTTCAAAGAACCGGTTGATCTGTCCTACTGTTCTTTTGGTTTCTATTTCACTGATTTCTGCTCTAATCTTCTCTCCTGCTGGGTTTAGGCTTTATTTGCTGTTTCTCTAGCTCCTTTAGGTGTAGGGTTAGGTAGTGTATTTGAGAACTTGGTTTCTTGAGAAAGGCTTGTAGTGCTATATACTTCCTTCTTAGGACCACCTTTGCTGCATCCCAAAGATTTTGAACAGTTTTCATTTTCATTTGTTTCCATGAATTTTTTTTCTTTAATTTCCTGGTTGACGTAGTGATTCTTCAGTGGGATGCTCTTTAGCCTCCATGTATTTTTCTTTCCAAATTTCCTCTTGTGATTGAGTTCCAGTTTCAGAGCATTGTAGTCTGGAAATATACAGGGAATGATCCCAATCTTTTGGTACCAGTTGAGACCTGATTTGTGACCCAGGATGTGATGTATTCTGGAGAATGTTCCATGTGCACTTGAGAAGAATGTGCATTCTGTTACTTTAGGATGGAATGTTCTGAATATATCTGAAGTCCCTCTGGTCCAGTGTGTCATTCAAAGCCTGTATTTCCTTGTTGATCTTCTGCTTAGATGATCTGTCCATTGCAGTAGGGGGGTGTTGAAGTCCCTGCTATTGTAATATCCATGTGTTTCTTTGATTTTATTAATTGGCTTATATAATTCACTGCTCCAATGTTAGGGGCATAAATATTTACAATTGTTAGATCTTGTTGGATAGATCCTTTAATTATGATAGTGTCCTTCCTCATCTCATTACAGTCTTTGGTTTAAAATCTAATCTGACCTAAGGATAGCCACCCAGCTTTCTTTTGCTGTCCATTAGCATGATAAATGGTTTTCCACCCCCTCACTTTAAATCTGGAGGTGTTTTGGGGTCTAAAATGAGTATCTTGTAGACAGCAATTCGATGGGTCTTGTTTTTTTTTTTTTTTTTTAATCCAATCTGATACCCTGTGTCTTTTGATTGGAGTATTTAGCCCATTTACATTCAGGGTAACTATTGAAAGATATGAATTTATTGCCATTGTATTGCCTGTAAAGTGACTATTACTATATATTGTCTTTCTGGTCTGTTACTTTTGGTTCTCCACTTAGAGGACCTCTTTTAATATTTCTTGTAGGGCTGGTTTGGTGATCAAATTCTTTGCTGTGGAAGCTTTTTATCCTATTTTGAATGACATCCTAGCTGGATAAAATATTCTTAGTTGCATATTTTTCTTGTTTAGCACCCTGAATATATCATGCTAGTCCTTTCTGGCCTGCCAGGTCTCCATGGATAGGTCTGCTGTCAATCTAATGTTTCTACCCTTGTAGGTCACAGACCTCTTGTCCTGAGCTGCTTTCAGGACTTTGTCTCTGAGATTTGTAAGTTTCACTATTATGTTGGGGTGTTTTAGACCCCTTATTTTCTATAAAAGGTGACCAGAAGCATTGATTGAACTTCTGCCTGTTCAGAGGATTTTCTCTCTGAACTGTTTTTGGAGTTCCCTAAGGAATCTAACTCTAAGGAGTCCTAATATTGCAATAGTCCTCTTATAATCCCTTGTTATATATTGAACTAATCTATGAAGCAGGGCTTCATCCTTGTCCTAGGAATCTCCCAATGAGGCCATAAGTATGAGCTGAGAGGCTGTAGAAACAAGAGGTAGGGGAAGATGGGTCTGAGCCATTCACTCTTGTAACTTAAATGTGACCTTAGATTTGCTTGGGACTCCTCATAAGTACACTATTTCCTGCATAAAAATAATTGGCCCACTTCACCTTATGCCTTTGAGTCTTACAGCATCTAGTTATAATGGGAAGTGCTAAACAGTTAATTGATGTTTTACGGCTAAGGGTTCAGTCTCTAATAAGGCCTAGTAACATGCTTGGGACCAATTTCGAGATAGTAAATTGTCTTCTACTGGCAAATGCATAGACTGACTTTGAAATCTTAAGGGTCCACTGTATACTTTTCCTGTTGAGTCCTACAGAGACCTCACATTTCTACCATGGGTATGGCTAATATTGTGACCAGTCAAGTTATATATTGAGGGGTAAGGCCATAGGTATTACAACCTATACCAGTTGCAGAGATCTCTTTGCTCCAAGTCCTCAAAACTTGCCTTCAGAGCCCAGTGGAAAAGATTTCCAAGTGTGACATGTGTTGTCTCTACAATCCAAAGAGGCCTACCAGTTTTGAAGTTACACCTCATGGTAGGAGATGGAACATTGTCCTTGGATTTGCAAGTTGGGAGTTCTGTCCCTGCATGCCCTAGATGTTCAAAAGCATCACTCATGTGGCAGGCCCCTGAATCCTTGTAAGTTTACCTCTTTCACTCTGGTACATAGGTGCTTTTCAGAATATTTGCTACTTTCTGATTCCTAAGTCCATTAGTATAATGCTAATGGTAAAGTAGACCAGCAAGATCTTTGAAAAGTCAATATAATCAAGATTCCTGCAGCCTATATTTCAAAGATGAGGAAAGTTAACATAAACCTAAGATGAGGCTGTGAATGCATTCTGCTGACCTTACCATGAAAAACAAATGACATTCACTTTCACTGAGGTTTAAAGAATGTATTCTCTAGACCAGTAGCTACCTACTAAATGCCAGAAGTGGTGTTTTTAACAGTCAAGATACCATGTCCTGCATAACCACTATGGTAGGTTAAATATACAGTAGCTTACTGTCCTGCCATGGGATTTCAAATGTTAAACTGAAAGAATTTCAAAGACTTCAAGTCAAATGTAGGGTAACTTCTCTTCCATACTTAATAACCAAGTGAATAGCAAGCCAGTGAAAGATCGGATATTGGCTAGTCAACTTTAACCAGTGGTCTAAGTGAGTTTTTCTGTGCTGAGAAGCCTTCCTGGTCCACTCACTGAAGTGGAACAGTTGTTCCTTGGGGAACATTACAGAACCATTGCAATTTTCTACAAGACATGAGCCCTTGGAGTATCTGTTGTAATTCTCTTGAGATAGGACTTTCTACAGAAGATTCCAGTCATTGCAATGCTACTCTTATCAAAGCTACAATATTCAAAATAGTGTGGTATCAATATAGTGACAGATATATAGGACAAGGATAAAATAGACATCTCAAATCCACAGATACATAGTAAAAATTTCAAGAAGGGTGGCAAGAACATTCAATGGCGGAAAGGGCATAACTTTCAACAACTAGTGGTGGGAAAACTGCACATCCACATGAAAAAGACAAAGGCTGGACCCCTAACCCACACCATATACAAGTGTTATCTCAAAATGGATCAAAAACCTAAACCCAGGAGCCAAAACCATAACTCTTAGAAGAAAGCATAGGGGAAACCTTCATGACATTGGATTTATCCCTTTTGAAAGGAGAATGTCTATCCTATGCCTATCCCACCATTGTATTAGAAGCATGTACATTCTTTGGAGTTAGGCCTCAGGATGACTCACACTTCTGGCCTCACCTAGACTTAATTTTAGATATTCAGAGACTTTGGAGTTGATGCTGGAATAGGTCAAAATCTTGGGGCTGTTGAAATGGGATAAACGCATTTTATATCTTGTACATGAGGACATGAATACTGGGGGACCAGAGGGTGGAATGTTATGTACTGAACTGTGTGTCTCCTCCCCCTCCCCCTGAATTCACAGGCCAAAGCCTCAACCCCCAATGTGACTGCATGTGGAGATAAGGTCCTTAAGGAGGTAAATAAGATGAAATAAACTTAAATGTGGGGCTCCAATCTAAGTGTCCTCCTGAGAAAAGGAAGAGACACCAAGAGTGTTTGCTCACAAGAAAAGGGCCATATTGAGGATGCAGCAAGACGACGACCACAAACCAAGGGAAGGAGGCCTCAAGAGAAACCAAACCTGCTGACAACTCGATTTTGGAATTCCTACCTCCAGAACTGCAAGAAATTTCTATTAAGTCACCCAATCTGTGGCTTCCTGCTAATGGCTGACTCAGAAGTCCAACACAGGATATAACACAAGTTGGTGATTGCCAGGGACTGGGTAGATAAAGGACGGAAATTACTTAGTGAATAGTTCTACTTTGGGATAGAAATGTTTTGGAACTAGAGGTCATGGCTACACAACATAGCAAATGCACTAAACACCACTGAACTGTCCACTTCAAGATGGTTCATGTTTTGTGGGAAAATATACATAATGCAGTATCTATATTTTAATCATTTTTAATGTGTAATTCAGTAGCATTAAGTACATTCACATTGCTGTGGAATCATCACCACTATCCATTTCCAGCAATTTTTCATTTCAAACTGTGTACCCACTAAAGTTCCCCTTCTCCATCCCCCACTGCCCCTGTCAACCACTATTCTACTTGGTCTTTTACAGACACATTCTTTATCTAGGAATCTAGGTTTAACTTTAGAAGAACTGGGGTTCCAGCCCAAGACTCTGGATGAAAAGGGAGGAAATTGACCTGGCTACGTGGCCTTAACCATTGGCCCAGGTATAGGAGATCCTAGCAAAGGGAGGAGGGTGAGGTCCTAGAAGCAACCCCAAGGAAGGTCAGCAATAGCTGCTTGACTCCTGTGGCGTTGCCTGCCTCCTAAATCTGCCACATCCACCCACCTTAGGAGAAAACTACCTTCACAGAAATGGATCCTCTACCAGTTTGCACACATTTACACTTAGAGTGACTTACAAGCTGTCAAGCCAGTTGGGGCAGGGGGGATAGTGTGTGGGCAGAAAAAGTCCTAGGCCCTAAGTTCACTGAACCTTTCACTGTGAATCAAGGTATTTCCCAAGCCAAGAAACACTGCTTGACTCCAGGTCTTTACTTCTTGCTTGAATTAGTCTTTTGGACCACAAGATAATAATGAATGAAACCAGTGACTATAATCCTATTCACACATTTGTCCCTAGAACTGACTGCAGCAGATAGAATAGGTATTGATCACAAAGATCTACCTGGAGCAAGTCTATGTGGGAGATTTAGGATACAGGAAGCATGTTCTTTGGATCAGGACACCAGCCTTCACCCTTCATTGAGACCTGACGTGCTAGTGAGTTTACTTGAAGAATGATCAGGTTTCCACGAAGAGATACTTGGAGGTGGACTTGATTCCTGGCTGGCATGAATGGCTCCAGACCATGGAATGCTTTTCTTAACTTCCCTCTGGTTAGTTTCATGTAGTAGCAATCCTTCACAAGAATTCACAGAATCCTGTTTCTATGTGAAAATGTGGAAAGGTGGATGGTGTCCAAATGGTCCATGAGTCCCACATGGTGACACTGTCTTCATAAGCTGCTGTTCCTCCATTTACCTGAGGTCTAATGTTGCCTGACAATTGGATGAATACCAATAGAAGGACTAATATAGAGAAAAGGATAGCAGTAAGGATTTTTTAAAAGGAATCAATCTCCAAAACTTCCAATCTAGGGAAAGATCCAGAACTCTGCCTGTTTCATGTTTAACCCTGAAGCATGGGTCCTGGGTAGGTGAGGCACCATGGGAATAGGGATTTGCACTTGGGGCAGCTGATCCTCTAATTCCTGTACTCAGACCTGCTGTTACCTGTGGGTCCAACATGTCCAGGAGTTTTGGACCAAGCCCAGGGCCAGGGTGACGTAGGTGTGTCTGGATGAGGAGTCACAAGGCTGAGTGCTGACAGGTCTGGATTTACGGGAGCTGGGCTTTAAAGTCCACTCATGGTGTTGAAGCTTAGCAGGGTCTTCACCAAGCCAGAAAGGCAGGGGAGGGGAGACATGCCAGGCTTATGGTTTGCTGGCAATGGGGCAGGCTCTGTGTGAGTAGGTGTATCATTGGATAAATGTCCCATGACCAAAATGAATGTTGGCAACTTCATGATTAAAATTGTTCTGATGAAGTTTGAGTGTTAAGCATGGCCTAGTGAGGGCTTTTTTTGGGGGGGGGTGTCATAGAATGGTTAATGGGGAGTCACAAACATTTTCTACAAATTCTTTTATTTGTAGGGAACTGAAGATTAGAGGCTATCACCTTTCAGGTGTCTCTGGCTGCAGCTTAAGGGAATCCTCCTGTGCCTTTCTCAGGGAGAAGGCCTACACCCATTTTTTTTTACCCAAATTTAGGAAGCTATTTACCCAATAGAATGTGAATCTAGATAAGGGGTCTATATTAGTAAATGCATGGCTGTGTGAACCTTGCTTGAGGGATTGTGGTAAGGAAGCATGAGGTCTGTCATTGTTATAGCCACTTCTGGTCTGTTACTGAGGCCCAGGGGATACTTCTGAGCCTGTGTAGTATTGGCAGGAAACATAGTACACTTCAGGCTTCTTCAATTTATTCATGTCCTGTCCTTTGATAAGATGTTCAAATTCCTCCATAAAAGTAAAGAATTGGGACCATAACATCTCACCACATTTGAGGTCCTTCAGAGACTAAGATTCTCACATTTTGGTTTCTGGTCATTGAGATGGATCTAGAACCTGTCCTGTCTGAGCTACAGAGCAACTGATGTACTGATAGCTGTGGACCTGGAGATGACACTCCATCACTAGATAGCTGGGTACCAAAATCTGATATAAAAGATCTATTGTCCATAGCCTGAAGGGCTTTAGGCAAGGCCTGATATGTAGATGGTTCACCACATATTGGGGCCTGGCTTGCCCAAGATGGCCATAGTGGGGAAGGTTGAACAAATTCTCACGGCCAACAAAGACCTACTCTAGTATCCATAATGATAGGTGTAGGTATTCAGAACTACAGACACAAAACAAGGTGGCTCTCATGGAAAACAAAGGAACACACCCTTTAGTAGGAAATCATTCACAAGTTCTCAATCAGCCCATAAATCTGGATCATCCTGGAGCAGTAAATGATCAATGTTACATAATTTTTTGCCCTGATGTTGCACAAGCACTCTGAACTTGGCTCTTGAAGTACATACTTAATGTGTCATCCTTGCGCTTGGTGAACAGGCATATATATATATTTTCTGGGACAACTTAGTAGTATTTGATCAAGATATTGTCGTTGCATTGTTTTTATTGTCCTTCCTCTGTCTTAGAGGTTCCTTGGTTATCCTTGGAAGGTACAGCAATTTAGTGAATGGATAGGATCAAGCGATTTAGTAGGTGGATTCTGTTGTAGTTCCTGTTTTGTCTTGAACTACTTGGTCAGAAGGAGTGTTGCTCCTCGAAAGGCTGAGTATGTTTCTTAGGGCCTCCCCAGACTTGCTTTATGGCTTTTGTCTATACCATCTATCTCCTGAGGACAGCTGTTCTCCTGATACTTTATACTGGATCTATTTATCTTTTTATGTTGAATCAAAAAATGAAGTCACATGAACAAGGAGTCAGTGTTTGGGAACCTTGGCTCACTTCACCCTTGGCCTCTTGATTTTCTAGAGGGAAGTCATCCAGTTAGGTTGAAGTTCTGCCTCTAGTCTTTCTTTGTACTTTTCTCCATGGCCAGGAACATGGCTGTTGGCATCTGTGAGATCATGTTCTTCAGGCTTCAGAACAGTTAGAAGTGTCTATGAACCTTATTAGGTAGGGAACCTCTTAGCCATTTTCTGTGTACATGGGCTCCTTTTTCTCAAGGGTCTGGTGACTTCTGTCCATAGGGACCAGTGAAGTTCCAGTAGAGGCCTCTCTATTGTTGAATGCAGCATTTCCAAGACTCCAACTGTAGGCTGCAGAGGGTCCCCCCACTGTTGAAATCAGGACCGAGTGTTTTTTGAAGTGTTTCTCTACAAAGCCATAGAATGGTCTTAATTTTCAATTGCCATTAAGGCTGAAATCTATTTCATGGGTGCCTTGGTCTACTGAAGCTTAGTTTTAGTCTGTGAGACACCGTGAGACCAGTCCCTACTGGTCTCCTTATTTGTAGAAGGAATGCAGAAAGTGAACACAAAGCTTAGCCAAGAAAGGGCACCTGGGCAGGAACACAGATTCAAGTCCTGGGGTCTGAGGCCTGTACCCAACATGTCCAGTCTGGCTTCCAGTAGAAAGAGTGATGGGCAGATTGGTCTCCAGTCATAGCTTTCAAGATGTCACAATGCAGCAACCATGTCAGTGTGTCCACTGGCAACAGTGAACTGTCCATTACTTTCAATGTCTCTAGGAAAGCCCTTAAGGCAACAGTGCCTGGCAGAGGGGCAGGGTCTTTGGGAAAAGTTTGAGGTGAATAAGTGGAAGATGGTTCATCTCCGCCTGGAAAATAAGCTTCACCAACAAAGGTAGGGCTTTTATCTTTTTGTTCAGTACAAAGAATCCTGGATCTTGAAGGTTTTGCTTGTCCTGTATGGCATCCAAAGGCTTCATATTATTTGGGCTTTGTCTCAAAGCAGTGTCTGACCTCATTAGTATAGATGTCTTTGGCTGGATGACCCTTCATTGTGGGGGGCTGTCCTGTGCATCATAGGATGTTTAGCCTTTGTCTATTCCTATTAGATGCGAATAGCATTCCCACAATTATGACAAATGTCCCCAGATGATGTAGCCCTATTTGCCTGGGGAGCAAAATTTGCCCTGGTTGAGAACCATCGAACTAGGTCCTTCAAGAAACACCTGAGTGCCTCTTGTAGTTTCCCTGTGGGGCCTTTGTGGATGGAGTACTGGATGCTTGAATATTTTTATGAGCTCTTTGGGAAAGAATATTTTGGGAAGCGATGGGATTGTTCTCTGCCCCCGCCCACCCACCACCCAGCCACTCTCTCTCCTTCCTTACACAGATTCCCACGGTTTAGCTCCGATAGCCTGGCACTTGCTTCATTCTCCCCTCTTACTTTGAGGAGTCCTTTTCACCACTAATTCTGGCCATCAAACTTGGAGCTAAACATCCTGGGTTCATTGTACACAACCTATAATTGGCTTCTTACTACTTGGGGATCTGAATCTGACCAAGTGTTCACGTTAGACATGCTTTGGTTCATATTTAGTTCATCTGAGTGGGTGCTGAGGGAGAACTGGTGTGCCCTGTTGCCTGCAGTGACCTCTATCTCTACAGATGACCTAAAGGGTCTGTGCCTGGACCATGTCCTCCTGGGCCAAAACCAACTTCAGGAGTTGAGGTAGGATTTAAGGCTTCACTAAAAAACCAAATATCAGGAGACTTATTTCAAGGAGTTGATCCATGTGATTGTGGGGGCTGGTGTGCCAAGCCTGAAACCTATAGGGTACCCCATTAGGAAATGCAGTCTGAAAGTCTCAGGCAGGAACTGAGAGTACAGTCTATAAGTGGCATTTCTTCATCAGGGAAACCGCTGCTCGGTTCTTAAGGCTTTACAACTGATTAAACTAGGCCCACTCACACTATCTAGCATAGTCTCCCTTAAGTCCAACTTATTATGGACTTCAACTGCCACCTACAAAATACCTTCACTGAAACACCTAGATTAATATTTGGTGGAAGAACAGGACTGTAGCCTAGCAAGTTGACAAAACTACCCATCACATGTTCTTAGTAAGGTTATTTCTGAAGAAATGGAGTCCAGTGCTAGATATCAGAAAAAAAAAAAATCTTTTCTACAGTAGGACATTTCTATATACTAGTCTCTTGAAATTCTCAGGTAGCTTTATCACCAGGATGTTCTTCTCCCAAAGCATAAATCAGAAATCGCAGTAGATATCCACACTCAGAGCTCATGTAGCAGTACCCAGGATGTCCTCTCATGCTGCATATACCAGTGTGAGCTGCAGCCAAGGGTTCTAGGCCTGCATGGGTTCATGACAACTTCTCTGGATTATTTCCTGTGCTGCTACTGCCCATATCAGTTCTATGTCCTCCATGGATCTGGAGAGGTGGATGGTACAGTGAAATTTAAGAGGCAAATATTTGGCCTCCGTTTGTTTTACTGGATGTCTTCGTATTACTTGGTAACTAACAAAGTCCACTTTTGTATCATCGATGGTGTAAATTCTAAGTCACAAAACAGGTAACTGCAGATAATTCAGAGTGATTGGGAGTAATTCAAGTGAGGGGAGGGAGGATGCTTCCCTTGGAAGGGGATCATGTTTCTTTTTATGTAGGAAATGTCTCTTTATTGTCCACTTCATATTTGGCCTTCAAATACTGGCACTTGGCAGGCTTGACTTGCTGGTGAAAGGGCCTGGTGATACTGGGATAGCTGTTCACTGGCAATTCTTGCCCTCAATACATAGTGCTATCTGGATTGAACAAGAAACTTGATTATTTTAAGGCAGGGTCAGTTGGCCTTCACTTGAGCCTCAAGGTAGCAGGAGAAACCACATAGGGTAGGGTCCAATCAGGCGTCCATCTTCTAGACAAATGGCCTCAGACTTGTTCCTCATTGTTCATAAAATACAGCCTTTCTGTGCTCAGTGTCATAGAACATTCTCAAGCCTCCCTGAGGTTGCTTATAGGATACATCCATCCATCCTGTGCTCTGGCCAGAAGGAGTAGGCTTCTACAACTGATGGGAGAGGTAGACAAAGTGATGGGACTGCCTGTGTGTAGATGCCAGCCGGGGGGGGGGGGGGGGGGGGTTATGGATCTTCAAAGTCTGGCCTATTTGACCAGGGTGCATCTTCTCTCAATGATAATGCTCAGAACTGTACTATGAATGAGGATCTGGCCAGGGTGTGGGAATCTTGATAAGCTGTGGTTCCCGTTGCAGTGCCTTCCTTAGTCCCAGTCAAAAACTTGAGCATTTTCATATGCTAGGCTCTAGTCTAAGTGATAGGGGCACATAGAAAAATTAAGGCTGCTGTTGTTTCCCATAAGAAGGATGACCTTCAGGTTTGCCATCAGCATGGTCTTAGGCTACATTCTCAGGTTCCCCTGTATTGGTTGAGTTCTCTTCCTCTCCATAATACCTATTGTTTTGTGAATGCAGTCATCTGCTTTCCAGTGGCCCCAACTGAACACCGTCAACTTCCTTGCAAGTCTGTTTCTTGAATGTCCATGATCAAGCTTGTTTCCAGGAGCTTCCTTAAAACCAGGCAAAATGCTTGACTTGGTTTGGTCCTGAAGTGGGTGAGAGCAGACCAAGACATTTTCAGTTGCTATCTTAATTTTCCTCTTGGAATACAGATTTTGTGGAAGACACAAGACAATGACAGGCCCTAGTCTTCACTCCTCTCTAGACTTCATTTGGAACATGCAGTATTTTCATGGCCATGTGTAGTATCAGGTCACCTGCTCAGTTCAGGTTTGTCATCAGCATGGCCTTAGGCTGCATTCTGAGGTTCCCCTGTATTGGTTGAGCTCTCTTCTTCCTTATGACATTTGCTGCTTTGTGAATGCGGTTTTCTGCTTTCCAGGTCACCTGCCGTTTGCCCCTAGATCTGGTATATATCTGGATGTTACCACATTGGCTGCTTCCCTCCAGCATGGCAAATTCCTCTTGATAGAGCTGGGTCCCCCCCGTGCCTTCAGCTCCATCAGTGTTAAATGCGGCAGAAATGCAAGAACTGACGTTGCAGTGGAACTGATAGGAAAGCTGAGAAGGTGGCCAGGGGGGCACCCACCAAGGACTGGAGGGCATCAGACATGTTAGATACCATGGGCAGGCTAACCTTGAATTCTAGGTGCTCCAGAGCCCTGAGGTTCATCATAAAGTACAGGACTTGACTTGAGGTTGTTACTGAGCACCAATCTCCTGGGAGATGCACAATGGTTGTGTCTAGTGTCTGCTGCAACATAGCTCCATGGCCTTTATCAGTGGCAGCTGGTGGATGGGTGGGAATAAGACAAATAGAGCTCCCGGAGATGGCCCAGTTAGCTCAGCTGGCTGTAAAACATTTTTGATATTGGACACTTACAGCCAGAGTTTGTGTTCATTTGCCTCAAATAATGGTCTTATAATCTCAATGACTGTTGACCAGCAAAACTCCAGCAGGGGCACTTTCTGCTGTAGAATGCAGCCTGCCTACAGAATCTGCAGGACAACAGCAACATGGAGGATGTGGAGGTATTTCCCATGATTAAGGGGTCAGGACCCCGTGCTCTCCTTGAAGTTACTCTGCATGCATGAGGGGTAAAAAATTCATTTGCCAATTGCCATTGAGACTAAGGCATATTTCTTGGGTACCCTGATCTTACTGCAGCTTCGTCTAAATTCACATCCATGAGGCTTTTGTCCATGCTGCTTTGCTAAGTGGAAGGAGAATACAGAATGAACATAAATCTTAGCATGGAAAAGGGACCTGGGCAGGACCACGGAGCTTGCTATTCTGGGGTCTGGGCCTTGCACCCAACACAGCAGACTTGGCCTCCAGAAGAATGATGGGTAGGTTGGTTTCCTTGTCCTAGCTTTCCAGATGTTGTCAAACAACCTTTGTATTGTGTACCCAGAAGGAAATGGGGGGAAAAGCCGACTTATCTTCAGTGTCTATGTATACGCTCTTGAAGGCAACAGTGCATTGTAGAAGGGTCTCTAGGGAAAACTCAAAGAGATCGATTGAATATGCCTTATCTATTTTCTTGGGCAATAAGCTCCAGCAATTTGGGTTGGGCTTGTTTGTGTGCTACTTCAGGTCATGACTTTTTCAAAGTCCTAAAGGTCTTACCTGTGCTCCTGAACAGATACCAAAGGCTGCAGACTCCTCAGATTTTCCTGCAAAAGCACCAGCTTATTCAGTGCTTCTCAACCTCAGGACTATTGACATTTTAGGCTGGACGATTCTTTGCTGGCATGGGGGCGGGGTGGTTTATGTGTGGCTGTGCTGCACATTAGGATTTTTAGCAGCACCCCAACCTCTTCTTGAAGTCTTTAACACCCTTCCACAAATCACAATGAAACATCTCCCTCCATTGCGATATGATCACCCCCCAGTTGAAGATCACTGACTGGGTCTTTCCTAGGAACCCTAGGGGGTGTCCTGCAGTTCTTGGAATGGTGGAATATTGGCTGATGAACTGAACTTTCAATTGATTACAGAAAGTGGGAGAATTTGAATGGCCTTGGTCAGAGGCCAACCCAGGAGGTAGAGAGCCTGTACTCTTGGAGTTCCCTAAACTTAGCTAATCAGCCTTCTGATAAGTCTCTACCATTCTCTCACTTTTGGAAACTTTTTCTATCTTAGGTTGTGTCCTGCAACATGTAGCTCAAAGTCATCATGTCCACATGTTGTATATGCCGGTATCAGCTTCTTAGTACTTAAGTATCTGAATCTGACCTTTGTATCCTTGTGTGGGAGGCTGTGTGATCATTTAGCTTGTCTGGGTGGATGTTGAGAGAAACAAGTCCTGTTGATGCCACTGTGACATGTATCCTTGGAGGTAGCATGAGAGCAGGGTCACTGACCCTGACCACTGACCCTGACCACCTGTTGCTGCTGATAGCTATCCTCAGGAAATTGGAGATTTCAAATCTCCTTGGTTGGAGCCTAGAAAAAGCAGTTGTACAAAACACATTTTTCCTAGCTTTCATCACTGGCCACTGTTTCTGCAACCTCCAGGTATTGTCCATCGACAAATGTTTTTCTTATGGCATAAGTTATAAATCATGAGTGCCTGATTCATATCCCTGAAATCCTGTGCTCTGCAGGACCACCTGGAAAGAGACCGCCTCCCAGTGTTTGGGCAGCTGGCCATCTGAGTTCTGTTTTCAAAGACCTACTTTTGGGGTAGGCTGGTAACATGTCCTGCAGTGTCCCTAAAACCAGCATGTGTGCTGGTGTAAAGTATAGGTGTGGCTGGGTAAGGGGTGCCAGCAGATCTGGGATGGTGGGAGCTGGGCTGTGAGGTACACTCATGGGACTTGGGGTTTCCCAGGCTTCTTGCAGAGCCAGATCAGAGAGAGGACAGCCAGTGGCCAACCCCTGGTTTCAGTAATGGACTAGGCTGTGCTAACAGGGGAATCATTGGATAAATATCCTGTGACCTGTACAAATGCTGGCAACTTCATAAGTGCTCCAGTGAAATTTTGTTTTGGGCATTAAACACAACCCACTGAGATTTTGGGGAGTGAAGTGTGGGGTAGGAGTTGACAACATTTCCAAAGGAGTTGACACAACTTGTTCATTTCTCTGAATGCCTTAAAGCTTCAACCCTCTTTAATCTGAGGTGGTCGCCTCTTGAATATTCTGGCTCTAAGTCTAAGGGACCACTCAAATGTTAATGTCCTTCCCTGAAAGAGGGACTCATGTTCTCCTGCTTCCTGGGTTTCTTTTTTGAATGCTTCCCCTAGCTGTATTCCTGCTCTCTATAGGTAAGAAGCCTGTCTGCCCAGATTTGGGAGATATTTGATCATGAAACCCCTTCCTGTGAGGAATGGAGAACAAGGCCACTTATCTTGTAACCAATCAGAACCTTATCAAGCATGTGGGGTCTTCCCTGCATGTGTAGCTGAGGGAATTAGAGGGAATTAGCTGATTTTGTTCTTACATTCCTCTATTGATCCTTGCCACAAGAGGGACATGGAGTCACTCCAGGCCTATGGAATTTACCCTCCATAGTGCTTCTGTTGTTGTGGGATGTTGCAGTATGGAAAAACATATTTGACATCTGCATGGTAACTAACCTGGAGCCAGAATTTAGAAGCTCCAGGTGGGAAAGCATGGCTGGCCCCAGTGCCCCCAACATAATAGCTGGGCCCTGTCCTTTGTCAGTTTCCAATACTAAACCTGTCTTCTGAATACAGTCTCTGGGTTTTCCAGTATTTTCTTGCTTGGGCACATAATGGAGTAGCCATAAGTCATGAGTCTTGCCTTGAATGTTTACTAAGAGCTTTGTAGAAACTTAAATTTTATTTTTAATTTGAATTTTGTCAACATGTAGTACAATATTGGCTTCTGGAATACAGGGATTCCTTACAACAATCAGTGCTCATCACAAGTGCCCTCTTTAATACCCATCACCCACCTAGCCCATCCCCCCACCCACCTCCCTCCATCAACCCTCAGTTTGTTCTCTGTTAAGTGTCATTTATGGCTTGTTTCCCTCTTTTTTTTTTTTTTTTTAGGTTTTTATTTGGGAGTGAGAGAGCAGGAGCAGGGGGGAGGCAGAGGCAGAGGGGGATGCAGACTCCTTGCTGAGCAGGGAGCCTAATGTGGGGCTCGATCTCAGGACCCTGAAATCATGAGCTGAAGGCAGACACTTAACTGACTGAGCCATCCAAAGGCCCCTCCCTCTTTTCTTTTCCCCATTCCCATATGTTCATCTGTTTTGTTAAATTCTGCATATGATGAGATCCTATGGTATTTCTTTCTGACTTAATTTCCCTTAGCCTAATATGCTGTAACTCCATCCACATTATTGAAAACAAGATTTCATTCTTTTTGATGGCTGAATAAGATTCCTTTGTATAAATAAATTTTATCATGTTAGTATATAGTACATTAGTTTTTGTTGTAGTGGTCAATGATTCATTAGTTGCATATAACACCCAGTGCTCATCCCAACACATGCCCTTCTTAATACCCATCATCTGATCACCCCATCCCCCCACCTTCCTCCTTCTGTAAATCCTCAGTTTGTTTCCCAGGGTCCAGAGTCTCTCATGGTTTATCTCCCTCTGATTTCTTCTATTCAGTTTTCCCTCCTTTCCCCTGTGGTCCTCTGCTCTATTCCTTATGTTCCACATATGAGTGAGACCATATGATAATTGACTTATTTCACTTAGCATAATCCCCTCGAGTTCCATCCTTGTGGATGCAAATGGTGGGTATTCATCCTTTTTAATGGCTGAGTAATATTCCATTGTATATATGTACCACATCTTTATCCATTCATCTGTTGAATGCCAACTCGGTTCCTTCCACAGTTTGGCTATTGTGGACATTGCTGCTATGAACATTGGGGTGCATGTGCCCCTTTTTACTACCTCTGTATCTTTGGGGTAAATATCTAGCAGTGCAATTGCTGGGTTGTAGGATAGCTCTATTTTTAATGTCTTGAGGAACTTCCATACTGTTTTCCTGAGTGGTTGTACCAGCTTGCATTATCACCAACAGTGAGAGGGATCCCCTTTCTCCACTACCTTGCCAACATTTGTTTCCTGTCTTGTTAATTTTGGCCATTCTAGCTGCTGTAAGGTGGTATGTCATTGTGGTTTTGATTTGTATTTCTCTCTTGGCTAGTGATGTTGAACATTTTTTCATGTTTGTTAGCTGTTTGTATGTCTTCTTTGGAGAAGTATCTGTTCCTGTCTTATTTCTTGACTGGATTATTTGTTTTTTGGATGTTGAGTTTGAGAAGTTCTTTATAGATTTTGGATATCAGCCCTTTATCCGAAGTGTCATTTGCAAATATCCTCTCCCATTGCATGGATTGCCTCTTAGTTTCCTTTGCTGTGCAAAAGCTTTTTTATCTTGATGAAGTCCCAATAGTTCAGTTTTGCTTTTGTTTCCCTTGCCTTTGGAGACGTGACTTGAAAGAAGTTGCTGTGGCTGAGGTCGAAGAGGTTGCTGCCTATGTTCTCTAGGATTTTGATGGATTCTGGTCTCACATTGAGGTCTTTCATCCATTTTGACTTTATCTTTGTGTATGGTGTAAGCAAATGTTCGAATTTCATTCTTCTGCATGTGGCTGTCTAGTTTCCCCAGCACCATTTGTTGAAGAGTAGTTTTTTTTTTCCATTGTATGTTCTTTCCTGCTTTGTCAAAGATTAGTTGACCATAGAGTTGAGGGTCCATTTCTGGGTTCTCTATTCTGTTCCATTGATCTATGTGTCTGTTTTTGTGCCAATACCATACTGTCTTGATGATTACAGCTTTGTAATATACGACAAGGATGACACTCTCACCATTGTTCAACATAGTGCTAGAAGTCCTAGCCTCAGCAATCAGACAACAAAAAGAAATAAAAGGCATCCAAATTGGCAAAGAAATCAAACTCTCTTCACAGATGACATGATACTTTGTGTGGAAAACCCAAGACTCCACCCCCAAGTTATTAGAACCCATACAACAATTCAATAATGTGTCAGGATACAAAATCAATGCACAGAAATCAGTTGCATTTCTATACACTAACAATGTAACTGAAGAAAGAGAAATTAAGGAATCAATTCCATTTACAACAGCTCCAAAAGCCATAAGATACCTAGGAATATACCTAACCAAAGAAGTAAAGGATCTATCCTCTAGAAACTACAGAACACTTATGAAAGAAATTGAGGAAGACACAGGCATGGAAAAACATTCCATGCTCATGGATTGGAAGAATAAACATTGTTAAAATGTCTATGCTGCCCAGAGTAATTTACACTTTCAATGCAATCCCTATCAAAATACCATTGACATTTTTCACAGAGCTGGAACAAACAATCCTAAAATTGTATGGAACCAGAAAAGACCCCAAATTGCCAGGGGAATGTTAAAAAAGAAAACCAAAGCTGGGAGCATCACAATGCCTGACTTCAAGCTGTATATATCAATTCTTGATCCTTTAGACAAAGGAGTCTTTAGGTAAAGCATTTCACCTAGCAGGGGCTGAATACTGAGACATTGGAGTCTGTTCCTCCTTCTGGCAAACTTACCCATTCTTATTCCAATGTCTACCTATCCTGGGTGTTCTTTTCTTTGGGAAAAGCCCATTATGGAGGTCTAGGCAGCAGCTCAGGTCCACAGCTATGAATGAAGAATGTTACAGGGATAGAGTGCCTCCCTGAAATCCCACAGTGCACCAGAGGGGGAAGGAGTGTCACACCTTGAGAACCAGGTGTGGAAGCATGCTGGGTTCCAGGTGGGGGTTTCAGGGCAAGAGGAGAGGGAAGGACAGGAAGGTCTGCACAGAGGCTTGGTGAGAGATACTTGAAACTGGGCATATCTGGACTTCCGTCAGCAGTAGCCAGTTCTCTCACATGAACTTGGTGACTTTTCAGTGTGATACCAAGAGTGTTCAGGATAAAAAATTCTCCCTTGCATGGGTTCTCAGAGCTTGGGCAGTTTGACCCACATGGGTCTTCCTCTCTGAAGTGGCTTGGCCAGTGGTGTCTGACAGGTGAGTATCTCTCCAAATACTGCTGTGGTGCTGGAGATGGCTGTAGGATGATACCATTGACAGGACTTCATATGGAAACCTACAAGTGACAACATTCACAGAAGTTCTATTGTGATGGTTGCAGTGTTTAACACCAGTTCATCAGAGCCTGATTCTCCAGGCTTTTTGGCTGAGTTATTGTTGCCCTTCTACTACGATACTTAATTTCTGGTCCCAGATGAATTTCTCCAAAGCTTTAGTTCACCTTTGTGGGATTGGAAAGTGGTGCAAGTTTCCATAGTAATACTTGTTATACTAACAGATCCTCCGTGTTGTATATACCACATACATTGCTACAAGAATGAAGGATAAATATTGTCCTTCAACTTCTCTGTGGCAAATGAATCCCAGTTCCAAAAAGCTGGAAGTAACTTGGTTGTCAATTGCTCAATCTTTTATGCGTCTTACATAGCTCCCTGAAATGGGGAAAAGGGGTAGAGCAAGAGTTACTGAGGACAATATACAACCTGTGAACTTTAATCAGACATGATATTCTTAATGAGGTTCTAACTCATCATGAACTACAACTCTGTCTGCCACAGAGGTCTGGAATATGAATCCTGGGAGAAAACCTTATCCAGTGAGCAACTATCAGTCAGCCAACAGCACGGACCTGGTCAATGAACAGGACTGGACATAAATGCCTAGCTTCTCCCACTCATTCCCTATTAAGAAGTACAGCAAGGGCTAGCACTGGGGCTAATTCAACTGGATATGTCCTCAGAGTTTTAGAGGGGGCAAGTAATAGCAATGAAAGGACAACAAGAGGCAGGATGATCTGGTCTGAATGCAGATTCAAACCTTCCAAACCTGGAAGAAGACTATGACCACTAATTACAGGGTGAGTTAGATCCTAGAGTGGTAATCAGTATTCCATAGAAGCAGGTGGAAGACAGAACTAAGTACACATCTAGGGTCACACTAGAGTGGGCTAATATTACTAATGCTGTACAGCTTTTGAGCATGCACCTTTCCTGATAAAATGGGTTTTATTGGAGCAGCTTATACTCCTGTCATGACATTGTTGCCATGGCCACCATGCAGGCTGCATTACACTGTCTCCTGTGGGAATCCCTTTAATGTCACCTTATGTCAGGAGTCTGACAACTTTGGTCTGGTTCCCACGGGAGTCATGCCTTTACTACTTGTGTGATGCCAAATCTTGAAGGTAGATACATCTCTATAACTGTGTTTCTGTTACCACACTGGGGGGTCTGATGTTTATGTGACTGGCATTGTTATTTAAGTACTCTGGGTGGTGAAAAAATGTTTATATCTTAGTGGACTTGAACCTGAATTTACAGCTTTTCCTGTAACGCCAAACTTCATTGCATATCTTCTTAGATTTCTCCCTTTCAACTTCAATCACAGATCTCTGTCACTGGGATTTAATGATGTAAAACGTTGTATAACCCTGGTTGATACCCATTCCAAGTTGTTTCCAGGTAACTCTAGGCACTAGAGACTCGATAGCACCCTTTTCAGAAAGATTCATTGATGGAGGTGCCTAGAAAGTGAACCTGATAATCCACTCCCTTCTCCAAATAACTTGAGCCAGAAGGGAATCCTGTCCCCCCAACCTGGACATTTGTCTTTCATCTCTGATCTCAGAAAGATGGAGATGGGAGTATTGTGCCTTGCTCTGAGGGTTCAAGCCACATCCAGATCTCCAAGTTCAATACAGAAGGGGATGGAGAAAGGGTGGCTTCTGTGCTTCAGCTTTGAGCTCCATCACCTCTGCCAGCACCAGTAGGAGGTTTCTGATGTTTCTCTACTGTTTCAAGTCTTCCTGAAGCAATCTCAGCCCCTCCCTTGATCCTTTAATTTTGTACTTGGCACCTCAGTTTTTGAGATCTAGTTTTGTGAACTGAACCCTGAGGGTCTGGTTGCCTTTACCAAAGCCTGAGCCTGCAGCACAGGGATGTTAGCTCCTCTACTCCAAGGGATGCCCAAGGCATGGTTGTCCATCTGACACAACATTTTGTAGGATATTAGGGAGGTAACACAGGCCTGGGGGCAGGGGTGCAGATAGTATGCACAAGGGCACAAGAGCATTTTGGGGGAACAGGTATTAGCCAGATAAGAGACTACACTAACCACCTAGCTTTTTGTTTTGGCATCTTAAAAGGAGAATCTAAAAAAATATGCAATCCCAAACTTTTTGGACTGTTTAAGATTTGAAGACTATAACACAACTTCTACATTTTATTTGGACACATATACTCAAGATAGCTAGGCTATAACAAATGCATGAGCTAGCTTTTGCATGTAACTGGTAGTTGCTACATTCAATTATGACTCTTAAATCTGTGTCTTTAATGGTTTTCCTATCTGTTGGAGAGCACTGAGGAGCAATAGGGTCAAAAGACATCACTATTCTCAGTCATATTTTCTCCAGTTTCCAAGTTCTAGTAACCAAAGGAAACTGGGTCCTGATAATTACTGTGGCTGGGGAGGGTGAGAAGGTCTTCTGTGATTGGATCCCCTTGTTTCTCTCTAAACCAGTGTTCCTTTTATCCCAAATGTGCGTGCCCCTCTCCACAGAATAGGAGGAAAGAATCTGGCTAATTCAAGAGGCTGGTTTGATTCCTTCCTCTGAGTGGGTGGAGATACCCAAATGAAGAATCAGTGAGGTTATCTCTGGAGGCTGTCAAGGAAGGGCACACAATCTGTGGCTATAGCTCCTTCTCTGCCTCACTAATTCTCCTTAATGGAGCACTAGAAGGAACCACCTGTGTGAGAGCTTCTTTGTAAGCTCACTGTCTATAACTAGCATCAATAGAGAAGGTGGATATCTCCCAAACCTTTCAAAGCAGTAAGCAAAATTCTCAGTGTTCAAGGACCCCCCCACACACACTTTGTTTTTTTTCCCCACCCTCTTCCCTCCTGCAGTGATGGACTTCTAGGTCATCAGCTGGCATGTGGATGTTCTTGAGAGAATCTGGATTGAGCTACAAGTTTTGAAGGGAAGCTGCTGTATTTCTACCTTGTCTTTATGGGATACATAGATTGAAGTCTAGGGTCCAGGTAGGGTGCTCTGAGATCATCTTCCATCCTAGTCATGCAGAACCTGGACCCCAGAGGGTAAGAAATGAGCCTGAAAGCCCTGTGTCCTTCTCTCTGCCAATCCCCATGAGGATAAAGGGCTCTGAGAACCATCCAGGCACTGAGCCACCTCTGTAGATGAGCAGATACTTGTAGGCCACGATACTTCAAGGTTAAGTGCATATTTCTGCAGCTTCCACCAGGATTGGTGGTTACTAACCACACCTTTCAAATATGTAGCCAACATGAGGTCCCAGGGTAAAGTTCATGTCTACATTGGAAGTCCAGGAAGAGCTCTTCTGTCAAGTGGTTGTGACTTAGATCTGGGACTTTTATTTATTTATTTATTTTGGTCAAATGTCTCCATGTAACCTAAACTTAAAGGTCCTTGGTAAGTCAAGCTCCTACCATTTGCCTTAAACATTGTGTCCTGAAGGATGTGGGGGAGATGGCAGATGTCAAATTCTACCCACATTGGTGGGGGTGGGGAGTGGGGACCTCAGAGTTGATACTGTAGCATACAATATGGCTTGAGGCACCAATTCCTCATTTTTGGTGACTTCAAGGTTGGTTATTTCCAGTATTTGGCCACAAAGATTTCTCAAACCCCCCAAAATCTGTATCCTCATTCAGAGCCCTAGGTGGCTCATATTTACAGGGAGGGTTGGTGGGAAGGCATCTCTCCTACCATAGCCCTGCTTCAAATTGTACCATCTAAGTGGTAGTCTGTTCTGCCTTTAGAAGTAGGAAACCCTTTTCACCCCAGTGACAGAAATCTTCCCCTGTTTTTCACCAACTTCAGGGTGGATGGGAAAGACTTTTTCAATCCTAATGGAGATTTTATAGCATCTTTTTTTCTTAAGATAGAATTCTACTTTTTTCGTATTCAAGAAATCTGGATAGAAGGCCAGTATAGTATTCCACAGTAAAGGAGAACCCAAGTTCCTGTATTTTGTTGCTTCACTCTGGTTGGATTCTATTGCTAAGGTCACTTCATGATGCAAGATGACTGCTGACCTTCCAGCTAGGAAGGAAGATGGAATAAAGGGCATGCCTCCTGCCTCTCCACCCAGCCCCCTACCCCTTGGCCTTCATAGACAAACCACTCCTATCACTTATGGCAGGTGAAAGGGCAGGCATCATTCCCAAAGGTAGTCCCATTGGCCAAGCATTTTTTAAATTGTCTCTAAACACTAGTTTCAATTGTTTTTTAAAAAATTTTATTATGTTAGTCACCATACAGTACATCATTAGTTTTTGATGTAGTGTTCCATGATTCATTATTTTCGTATAATGGCTAATTCTGATCTTTCTCAGGAACTACCATTTTTGTACTTAGGTGGGAATCGGAGCAGGTGCTGACCAAGGAAGAACCTATAGAATAGGCAGCCATACTACCATGTAGGTGGCTGTTGCATGGATATCTGCCTGTGTAGAGCTAAGAACTGGCAACTGTTCTTGAAACACAGCCCTATAATTTTTTCTTCCTTCAAAGAATATTGAGACATGGGACTCTGGAAAAAGCCAATGTCTTTTTTTTTCTTTTCTATTTTTTTTTTTTTTTTTTTTAGAAGGGAGCACAAATCAGTGTTTTTATGAGGGAAGCAAGCTAATTTCTGCCTCTCATACAGTAAACAGTCCCAAGCACATGCATGGTGCCCTGGAAACAGTCATTACTTAGTTGTATGTTCCCTGCCCCCAGGTGGGAATTGCATTAGTCAGGAAGTACAATTTGACCATACCCCCATGGTCCTCCACCAGGCCTCCTACCAGCTGTCCAGCTCCTGGGTCCCTGTCTGGACATTTGAATCCAGTTCTTGTTCATCTACCCCATGGGATGACTGAGAATGGAGGTGTGGATGGTATTTGGAAGGGTCTCTTTCATGTAAGGTTCAGTAGCCGGGACCATCATTTGCTGTCCTATGGTCAGAGCTTTCTGGTAGGGCGTGGCAGACTCAGTGGTCCATTAAATTCCTAGTGCTCACAGCACTAGGAAGACCTATCTAGATAGGAGACCTATCTAGAAAAATGTTGCTAAGGCAGATGTACAGGAAATTACTGTCTATATTTTCTTCTTGGAATTTTATGGTTTCAGGTCTCACATTTAGGTCTTTAATCCATTTTGAGTTTATTTTTGTGTATGGTGTAAGGAAGTAGTCCAGTTTCGTGGCTGTCCAGTTTTCCCAGTACCACTTATTGGAGAGGTTGTCTTTTCCCCATTTTATATTCTTGTCTCCTTTGCCATAGATTAATTGACATATGAGCATGGGTTGATTCCTGGGCTGTCTGTCCTATTCCATTGATCTATACGCCAGTATTACATGATTTTGATTACTATAGCTCTGTAGTGTCTGCTTATCCTCATCTTGACTCTTCTCTCCAGCCCTTGCTGAAATCTAAGTCTTAGATGGAATGAATGACTGGGCTTTTAGGTATGACCAGAACCCCCTGCCTGTCCTGTCCCATAAGAAAGAGGCTTCAGTGATCTTATGAACACTTTTATGGGGGGAAAAGTGACATTCAGGTATAGCCTCCTTTGGTCTTCTGTTGCATGAGATGTGCTTTATGTTTAGGTAACCACTGAGATGTGGGAGATACCTCAGTCTCGGGGAATGAGGCACATGTTTACTGAGGAGTCTTTTATACCTCACTGGTCATGTGGCCCAAACTAGCCTGTATAACCAGGTAAACCAGATGTAGACTCCAGATCTATGTATTCTCAACAAAGGATACAGGCAAGCTAATATAGAATGTCTGGTGGAGGGCTTGGAGAATGTTTCAGACTTTAAACACTATAAATCACTAGCTGCACCCTTATCTTGGTCAAGGCCAATGTTCTGGTTCCAGGCACTCCTGGAATAAGCACAAGGCTATCATAGGCCAGCTGCAAGTTAACTATCCCTATATAACTTCTAATCTTTTTCAGTCAACAAAACTGAGGGCCATTGATATGTTGGTAGCATAACAGGAGTACAAATGAGGAAGTTTCTGTGTCCCATGGAGGAGACCCCCAAAGTGGAGCAAAGGGTTTATGTAGAGTTATGGCTGGGGAGATCTCCCATAGTCTTCTCCAAGATGTCAAGCCTTCATTCAGGGGACTTTCTTTCACTGCTAGACTGTACTACTTTGTGAATACCTTCTCTAGCACTTCCAAGAGGTTTAAACCATCTTCATCTGGAACAGCAGTAATTCTGTTTTATCAAGGGCCAGTGCTGGTACTTGACCTAGGGAGTCCCAGAAGGTTGGGCAGTGCTATAGTCCTGGGAAGGTAAAGCCCAGGGTAGCTCTGTAGCCATCTTATCATAAGAAAGGGCCATAGGTACAACTGGTAGAGACTCACTATGACTGGGCCAAGGAGAGATTGCCCGGTAGGACTGGACAGGTCATGGTCATGCCTGACATGAGAAATGAACCTCAAACTCTGAGGATGAGTCTGGCCAAGATGGACTCAAAGGAGATGATGATGAGTGGACATTCACTGCCCATAGACATTCTAGCGTCTAAGGGGAATTGTTTCAATGGTTCAGGGGTACATATGCTGAGTGGCATGATTCTTAATAGGAAAATCAGATAACATGTCCCCCCCTTTTTTCTTGGAACTAATTTTAAAAAATGGGATCATAATTACTAAATTATACATGGAATGTCTGAAAATTAGATGGTCAGTGAAGGATGGTCTTTATTCTCTTCTGCATGGATATTCTAGATACATTCTCAACATGGTCCACCAAAGTGCAAAACACAATGAGTGTACATGTAAACTGAGGCAAATGGGGGTCTTTCTGGGATAGTTTTGGGTTTATCTGAGTATTTTCATTCTGGTTCTACTGATGTACCTTCATGTCACATTCCAACACAGCTCTCCTCTTATCATTGTGGAGGTTCTCTAGGAAATAATACAACAGTGTCACATGCAGGGTGTTCTTTAAGGAGTGCTTTGAGATTCACACTTGTGTAAGGGATGGGGTAGAATCAGGACTGGGTAGAGCATCTGAGCTGCAAGCTTAAGTTGGTCTGACAGCCTTGCCTGACCCTAATGGATCATTTCAATTCTGGAGCTCTCCCATCAGAATTGTTGTGTGTTGGGCCAAAACCAGGTCTCTTACTCCCACCTTGATCAGTTGCTGGGTGTGGGCTGTTCCTGCGAGGGTATGACCTAGGGTGAGATGGCACTCTGCTGCAGGGACTATCCCTGTCAGCTGATAACACTACCAAAAGCCAGGACACTCTTGAGAAGGGGATCTGGTGGTGCATCTTTGTCTAACAGTCCAATCTTTGTGCCAAATCAGATCTACTTTATATACATTTGAGAAACATTTCCTCCAAGATAAGCCTCTCTTCCTGTGGAAACTTAGGAAGAGTTGGGTTAGTGGAATAACCTATAGTTGCTATTGCTAGTGTCAGTGTCCTTACCAATATTCATGGTCTCCTGATGGTAACTCCTCATCATTTTCTTTTTTTTAAAGATTTTACCTATTTATTTATTTGAGAGAGAGAGAAAGAGAACACATGAGAAGGGATAGGGTCAGAGGACGAAGCAGACTCCCTGTTGAGCAGGGAGCCCGATGCGGGACTCGATCCAGGGACTCCAGGATCATGACCTGAGCCGAAGGCAGTCGCTTAACCAACTGAGCCACCCAGGCGCCCCTCCTCATCATTTTCTTTCACCATCCTGTCTTGATTCCCATTCTCCTCAGTTAGCTTGATCTGGTTGGCTTGTCCTGTGGCATAACTTACTCTCATCCCTTGAAGATCTGAATCACCATGTTCTTCTTAGGCTGAGGTTGCTTGCTGTTTTTATCATAGTTAGAAAAGAAGCACCAAGAAGTGTCCAAATGTGAGCCACCTGTGTGCCAAACCGATTCCTCCTAGCCCCAATTGTGGCTCACTAGCCCTATGTTCTCTTGCTGATCAGTCAAGTATCAATAATGAGCTGGTGATTCCTCTTGCTTGCTGGTCCCAAGGATACAAGGAGCTCAGAATGTTCCCTGGAAGAAGTATTCTTGTGGGCTCTTCAGAGTTAGAGCTCTTGGTCCCTAAAGGTACACAGAAAGAAAGTACACATTCAAGTGAGTCATTGGGAGTGATGGTAAGTGGGGCTACTTTTGCTTTTATCCCTTGGTTCCAGGTATTCTGATTGACACAGTGCTATAAAAAGTACTTGAATTAAAATGTATACATCAGTTAAGTGTCTGACTTTGACTCACATCATGATCTTTGGGTCCTGAAATCAAGCCCCACATCAGGCTCTGTGCTCAGAGGGGACTCTGATTCTCTCCCCCCATCCCCCCGCTCTAATAAAGTCTTTCAAAAAATGTATGTGGTAAGTGTATATAGTGGAATATTACTCAGCCATCAAAAAAATGAAACCTTGCCATTTGCAATGACATGGATGGAAATAGAGGGTATTAAGTGACCTAAGTCAGAGAAAGACAAATACCATATGATTTCACTTGTGGAATTTAAGAAACAAAACAGAAAAACATAGGGGAAGGGAAGGCAAAATGAGAGGGAGGCAAACCATAAGAGATGCTGAACTCTAGGAAACTCAGGGTTGCTAGAGGGGAGGTGGGTGGGCAGAAGGGATAATTGGGTGATGGGCATTAAGAAGGCACTTGATGTAATGAGCACTGGGTGTTATATGCAACTGATGAATCACTAAATCTTCCTCTGAAACTAATACTACACTATCTGTGAACTAGAATTTAAATAAAATCTTGAATGGGGGGGGAAAAAAACAACCCTAAGTTTTCTAATACAAGTATGAAGTAGGACTTTTTAAAATCATCATCTGGAGTATAGAGAGAGAAGGTTCTCAGATCAGGAACACTAGGCAAGCCATCTGACCCATCTTACCAGGTTTTAATGACTTCTACTGGCAGCTTAGGTAACATCATTACCCTAAAATGAGGCCACTTCCTTGCCTTCATGAACCCCTGAGAATTTGGTTCAGCCAGCTCTGCTTCCATCTGCCTGGGAGTCGTCAGTCTGTCATGTTTCCTATTAGCAGGAGTGACCCAAACCCTATTAGCAAGGGTTTCTTCTCTGGATGGTCTTAAAACATGGCATCTCTATAGCCATACTTCCTTCAGAGGAATGACTTTCTCGGAACTTCAGGATCCAAGATTAATTCATTTTTAATTCCTAGATTCCTTGACAAATCCTAAGAACTTCCAAAGTATATACTGAGGTCTCTTAATTGCCATATAGTACAGAGTTCACCATGGTTGGGATGTGACACTCGAGATTATGTTCACAAGGACTTCCAGCCTCTAGGCATGTCTGCTTTAAGGCCACCAGGTGGCATCAAATGATAGGGCTCCCAAGGGAGTTAAATGGCAGCCAAGACTTGGGTCTATTGAGGACTGGATTGATGCCAATGTTAACTCTCACCTGTGATTTCCATATGGTTCCTAATGTTCCTTCATGCTCACAAAACAGCTTGGGCCTCCTACATCCTAAGTGTTCAATAATGGTCTCCAGCTCTGATTAATCCGTGGTTAAACCACTTTCTACATGGGATGTACAGGGAATATTAATTATGAGCATTGGGAACCAGTATTCTCCCCATGGTGTCTGTCCTCAACATCACTCAAGAAGATGGGGTAGAGAAGGATGACAAACTTGATCTGAGTGTTGGTGATGTCTGTCTGAGGGTGGCCTAGGAAAGAACTCCTTACTGTTTGTTCAGGCTAGATATGCCACTGGATTGAGCCATTACCAGTTGAGGTCACCTGGAAGGCCTGACCCAGGGAAGTCCTTGTTATG
This sequence comes from Phoca vitulina, assembly GCF_004348235.1. Lineage (NCBI taxonomy): Eukaryota > Metazoa > Chordata > Mammalia > Carnivora > Phocidae > Phoca > Phoca vitulina. The sequence goes on from NW_022589706.1 coordinate 2,259,661, forward strand.
AAAATTTATCCCTTTGGGGCACAAGGAATGAATAGCACTGCTGAGCAAAAAAATTCCTGCTCTTCAGTTATCAGAAAATGATCAAGGCCTTTGCCTAGGTCACATGCCTCCAACTTTTCTAGAGGCAATTTCCTATCCTCTTCGTTTACCTCTTCCCCAACCAAGCAGATAGGTTTCTTTTCGAGATGATTTCACCTGGAAGACTCCCTCCTGAGGTCTCTCTGGAATAAAGACCCTCTTACCAAGGTGACAACATCCATTCCATCTAGAATTTTCTTGATTCATTTAAACCCACATGGTGGCTATTTCACTCTATAGTACAGGAAGTCACTCCTGATTTTCTAGACCTCTTTGATTCTTAAATACCCAGTGATCTAAAGGTGTCTTTGAGATCCAGACTCCCCAGTGATAAAAGCCTTATCTTTCCAAAGTAAATCCAAATTACATAAACATTTGTCCTGAGTAATCAGGGTTCACTGATCTTTGAACCAAATCACTTTGACAAAGAATGGGAAAAGTTGGATCTTTCAGTTTGTCCTGTCACTTCCTATAAAGTTTCCTTCTGTAACCTAAAACATAGGTGAGCTTCCAAACCATGGTAGTCCATAGCTATGTGAACAACCTTCCCATTCATTGCTCCAATCCATGGGATCTGTGCAGCTAACCCTATTGTTTATCTTAGGGGGTATTTGGCAAGCCTCTAGGCACTTCCTTAAAATACCAAGATTGGTCAGATTGCTGTATGAGCACAGAAGACAAGGAGGGTTTTTGTTTCTATTTCCTCTAGTGGAAGCTCTGGAGCTTTTGAACAGCAAAAACAGGATTATCTTCATTATCTACAGTGTTGGAAGTGGGGAAAGTTCTAAGACCATCACTGTTTTTTCAAAGGTAGTTTCCATTCCCCAAGAGCTAGCCTTGATAGTCTGTGATCTTCAGAGTCTAAGATATAGTTACTTATAACTTGGTACCTTATCTTTGAAGAAAATGCTCATGGTCAAAAGAAAACCTCCCTAGAAAGTGCTGCAAGACACTGGCTTTTTGACCAAGTTAACTTATGAACACTAATCAACTACTATTAAGAAATACAAGATGAGGGCACGTGGGTGGCTCAATTGGGGTTAAGCATCTGATGTGGAGCCTGCTTAAGATTCTTTCTCCCTCTCCACCTCTGCCACTCATATTCTTTCTCCTAAAAACAAAACAAAACAAAAAAAATCCATTATGAAATAGGCATGCACTCTCATGAGTGTCCCAAAGTAAGATAAACTTTGGTTATAGGTGAGTATACCTGTAGATGCACTCCACGGCTCAAGATGAAATCTATGCCCAAGAGAGAAGCTTCTAGTTGGCAATGGTTTACATCCTCTACATTCAGGAACTTTGGGACCCCAGCTGTCCAGTTTTGGATGGAAGCTACATGAGGGGTCAGGAAAGGGCAAGCCTTTAAGGGGCCTCCTTGCTCCTGCTATCTCCAGGAAAGAGGTTCTGTGAGTACTGGTGAAACTGTCAAGGAACTTTGGCCCTCCCCTTTCCTGACTGGCACTTCATTCCTCTTCCTGGAAAAGTCATGGTGAAGAGGGGAGAATGAGAGGAAGAATACCACCTATATCTAATTCTCCCATGAAGTTATCTGTTTCAGAAGTATCTAGGATACCTGAACACCTTCCAATTTCTGATTCTAAAGTTTTTAGAAAGCTATCTGCAGGTAACTCTGAATTCCAGCATTATCTAGCTAAAATTGCTTGGCCATCCCGTTGAGTCTTGGCTGGTCAATGAATTCCAGATATAGATATGGTGCCTTGCCCAGCATTGCCTCCTGACACCTGTTTAGGTTGATTTCTTTGTCTTTTAAAAGACCCTTATAAACACTGATGCTGGGTGACTATATCTTTTTCTTGTTGAACTTCATGCAAATCAGGCCAAATGCTAGATCTCTACGTTGGATCTTACAGCTGAAAGTAAAAAATGTGGAAAGGATCTTCGTTTAAATGAAGTGACAATTCTGGAGACCTCAGTAAAAAGGCAAACAGCAGTTCTAAGGGACTGTAGTCAGAAATTTTTAGAGGTAACACTCCTGTAATGGGACATCTCAATGTTAAAGATGTAGTAGACAAAAGCTATGACTTTCAGATTTTTTTTTTCACTCATGATTGCTAACATGAAACTTCATAAGCATGAATCTCTACTATCAGACTAAAATATTCTCACTGATGGGGCTTGTCTCCCCACTTCATCTGGGACTCAGATCACAAATAAACTTGCCTTTTGCTGTTTAGTTGGTAAGGCACTACAAATTTTGCTTATGGCCTTTAAAGATATCTGGAGCAGGATGAGGAGACACCAAAGCATACTGAGAAGCAGAGGGCAGTGTGACAGAACCAAAGAAGTATGTTCTAGAAGTTAACTCGAGAAAGTGGCTCTTGGAGGAAGCAGTGGTCAGTCATGTAAAATGTTGCCAATAGGTGAGATAATAAGGACTAGAAATGATTGGTTTTAGTGCTGAACAGTTTAGGGTTAAGGAAAGAAAAACTTATTTCATGGAGTTTAAAAGTATAATAGCTTTCAAAAAAACAATGAAAACTAGGCATGGGGATTTAGACTGTTATGGAGTATTACAAAAGTGAGCAAAGAAACAGGTAGCAGCTAGAGGGGGATGTAGGGTCAAAGGGTTTTTGAGGAGGAGGAATGATGGCAAAGGTTGGTATTAAGGATAGTGTCATTTTGAGTCTTCCAGTGGTTAGTGACTTCACATGTCATTTAGGCTTTGACAGAGGGAGGAACAATAGGCATCTTAAGCATTCCATCTGCTGGGCCAAATGGTAAGTACCTTTCCCAGGGTGGTACTTGACTTTATTCCACTAGGATACTTATACTGCCACCAGCAGTGGCCATGGGTTTGAATTGACAACCAATGTATAATGGGTTTTAATCTAATGTTTCTAGTAAGCATTTTAGAAGGATATAATTGAAATACCATTTTCATTTCATCAGAAACTACCCCTGGGCACTTTGCTCCTTTATCCACATGGGGTGGGATATCTGATCTCTATAGTCAAGAGTGAAGATGTGTGTGATCCACCTTGGGGAAAAAAAAGCAAGGCCTCCATTCTCAGTAATCATTACTGTAATTCTGGTCACCTAGGCCCACCTAAAGCTTGCATGCTGGCTCGTTGTTCTTTCAGTATAGACAAGGTTTTTTTTTTCCCCACACTAAACTTAAGATCTGGAATACTAAGTCTGTAGTTTCCAAGAAAATGGTACTATGAGATAACAGACCTGGAGATCCACTTCCCATTCAGGCCTGTCTTCTAGGTCAGCCTAGACTAGATGTTAGACCTACTGGATAGGTAAGCTTCAGGATCAGAGATCTGTGGTACATCAGTTTGGAAGAGACCCTGGGACCCTTTTAGTTCAGAGTGGATGATTGAGGCATGCCCCTAATCCAGGTCTTTGAGAATAAGACCTCAAGGGGGTCTCCCTTTGTGTGAATGCCTCCATGTGTGAAGGGATAGACAAGTGATGCTAAGCCCTTGGCAAACTTTTGAAATTATGACTCCACCCAGACTTAAATAATTGGAACTGTTGAGTTCAGATAGCAGTTACTATGGCTTCTGGGACAGTCTTGGACTTCAAGAGGTGGGGCCACAATATGGTGTTGGTCATCACTCCTGCACAGGGCCAGTTGTGGGTGACTGCCTGAGAATGTGCTTCTAGAGTAACATGGGGGTATCACCTCAATGTTCCAGAGCCCTCCTTCCTGAAAGTAGAAAGCTACCCCCCATACTTAGCTGGGTAATGTTATAGGCTTTCTACCAAGTCATTCACTTGGGAGTATATTTGGGATAAGGGCTCTTGGATTCTAGGCCTCAAGGTCCTACCCCTGTCAACTCTCTGAGGTGAGTGATGAGAAGAATAATCTGCATGGATAAAATCCACTTTTCTCAGATACTTAAGTATATGATTCAGAAAGCATGAGAGGCCATAGAAATATTAGTATGACTATTCCAGTAACCTTTTTTTTTTTTTTTTTCTTGCTAGAAGCTCTTCCATTTGGTCCATGACTTGGGAGAAGGCTCCAGGGTGGTTAAAAAGCTGCCTAGCAGTTGCAGGGAGGGGCTTAGGTGCAGCCCTGTTGCCAGGGGTATATCAGAGAGGCCCCTCAAAGACCACCAGGCTTAGAAGGCTCCTAGTCCTGCTTGAGATTGAGCCTTCTAAAAAGAAACCCAGGATCTTTTTTTTTTCTGCTTCAAATATCTTATTATATAACATATATAAATCTACACTTGTCAATTTTGATATAGGCCTTAAACATTTCTGTACTGATTGAAATTAACATCTTTTCTGCATAATCATATGAACAGTACATGATAGATATTCATGGTTATAACTTCTTGATGAGTTTCACCTTAACTAGGAAGTAGCTCTGTAGGAAATCAGATGGAGGTCTGTACAGGTAGAACCCATGCATACAGATCCAAAGCAGCCTTATTCTGGTTCTTCTCCAGGACCATGGCAGCTTCTATGGTATCCAGAGTTTAACCCTGTTCATCTTGGGATGGCTTCTGCATGTCCTGGAAAAGAGTGTGGCCACCACAATGCTTTTGCATCTTCAAGAGATACTCAGCACCCTTGCACTTCTCCTTGACCAACTCATGAGAGAAGTGGCCCATACCCTCTGAACCACGTCTCATGGTTGGAACAGAAGCCCTTAGAGAGGAGGTGCAGGTTGACTAGGTAGTTGATGGCAACTTCCACCTTGGTGGAATAATTCTGACAATCATGGTTGACTGGTAATAAGGAGTGAAGCTCAAAAAACTGTGTTGGCTGGTTTCAGAGGCCAAGGATGGTTGAGAAAATTGTTCTTATAGCAACTAGAAAAGAGGTTGGAGGGTGGCCAGAGGCTGGAAAAAAGGATGTCCCTGGGTCTGTTCCATTCAAACACTCTTGGAAGCAAGAGGTAGATCAATGGAACTACTGCTCATATATTTCAGTAACATTGTTAATTGAACATAAAAAATAGAGCTACCCTATGACCCAGGAATTACACTACTAGCTATTTATCCCAAAGACACAGATGTAGTGAAAAGAAGGGCCATATGCACCCCAATGTTTGTAGCAGCAATGTCTACAATAGTCAAAATGTGGAAAGAGCTGAGATGCCCTTCAACAGATGAACGGAAAAAGATGTGGTCCATATATAGAATGGAATATTACTCAGCCATCAGAAAGGATGAATACCTAACTTGCATCAACATGGATGGGACTGGAGATTATGCTAAGTGAAATAAGTCAAGCAGAGAAAGTCAATTATCATATGGTTTCACTTATTTGTGGAACATAAGGAATAGCATGGAGGACATTAGGAGAAGGAAGGGAAAAATGAAGGGAGGGAATTGGAGGGGGAGACAAACTATGAGAGACTATGGACTCTGAGAAAAAAACAGGGTTTTAGAGGGGAGGGGGGGGAGGGGGGACGGGTTAGCCTGGTGATGGGTATTAAGTAGGGCACATATTGCATGGAGCACTGGGTGTTATACACAAACAATGAATCATGGAACACTACATCAAAAACTAATGATGTACTGTATGGTGACTAACATAACAATAAAAAAAATCAAGTTGCTTAGTAGGGCCACAGGCTGAAGGCTCCTGAACATCTCCTGAGGAAGACCTACAGAATAGACCTTGGGTAGAAATCTGAGTAGAGTACAAAGCTGTCCTTCATCCACAAATAACATGAAGCCTTGGTTGCCTACATAAGCAGCTCTGGAATTCTCTACCATGGTGCTTAGCAACATACAGGGACAAGGCTGAAGCAACAGAGCCAGAAGAGCCCTTTTTTTTTTTTCCACTGAGGCTGCTCTAGACTCTAGACAGCAGCAAAAACAGAGTCCTTACAGAGTTGAGCACAGAGGAAGAGCTCATGCTGCTGAGGCCCGTGTATAGCTTTTGTGGTAGGCATCATGATATGCTGCCCAGAACCCAGCTGAACAATGGAAGACTTCTTGCCTTTGCTTTTGGAATGGCAGTTGGCAGACTAGCATCAGATATTAACCCTCTTTAACCCTCCATTGTGCTTACCTTGAGTGCTGTCCCCTCTCCTACCCCTGGCATTGTGCCTGACCCACATCGAGTCCCTGGGCAGTTGGGAGCATGATAGCCTGGCCCTGCCATCCTAACTGAAGGGCCATCCTAACTGAAGGGCCATCCTAGCTTTAGCATACCCTATGGGGTTGGCTGAGCCTTCATGAGACTGCATTGCAACTCAACTTCTCCCTCTGCCAATCTGGCTTCCTTTCCTTCCACAAGTGGTAATAATGTCAGGAGTACTCTCTAATAAGTTTCCCACATTTATCTCAGCCTGCTTCCTAGGAAACCCACCCTGTGACAGCCCTCATTCCTGTCTCCATGGTTCCCTGTGAGCAAGCATGGGCTTGATTGAGTGAGATGGGCTAATATCCTCAATCTTCTTGTTTCATGTCTCTGCTTAAAAAAACCGATGGATGTGTCAACTAGCTTCTTTCATGCAAAGTGTGCAAAACTGCCAAAAAGTCAGCCACTGGGAGGGCTTTCCAACTCCCATTCCCTTTCAGACCCTCTGTTGAATGGGGCTATGATTCAGTGACTGTTTTCCAGCATTGCTACCTGTGCATAACCCAGGTTTGCACATTTACTCTTCAGTTAGTTATGGCCCCAGAGGCCATAGGTGGTTTGAGAGAAGGCTGGCAAATGAAAAGGAGAGGGGAAAGGTACTATGAGATTCTGAACTACCTGTTTGTGATATATTGTACCTTTTGGAGTTACTCATAATTGGTATTTAATGTCATATTTGTTTTATGATGGAATATCATGGTGCTTGCCTATCTCTGATCTGAGACTTCCATGAACTGGGTTTTACCTGATCTATCAAATTATGGTCAAGCTTTGGTTTCTCATGGAGCCAAAGAGCAATCCAGCAGTGTTATTTAAGAGAACAAGGCATGGCCTTGCTTCAGTACCCTAGGCATCTGTATTGTGATTTTTTTTTTCACTTGAACTGTAAGAGGCTCCATACAGCATCTGTTAACCATAGAAAATCCGATGTCTGAGTGCTGTGCCATAGGCTCAAGTGATAGGGCAACTTAACCTGCTACAGAGTGTACTCTTGCTCTCGGTTCCACTTCAAGAGTTTGTGGATTACCTGGTAAATGAGTCAGGGTAGTACTCCTATATGGTCTGTTTCCAAAGTCTGAAAAGATGCACCAAGAATTAGGCCATCTGCTTCCTGGTGGGTGGTAGAAGGTCCAGCAACTTGTCCTTTACTTTAGAGGGAGTGTTGCGATATGCCCAGACCACTGATTGTCAGGCCTGGACTTCTAGGAGGTGGTTATCTCCAACCTCTGGTACTTTTATATATTTCCAAATCCTCTAAGGTGGTTGCTTCTTGCTGTTCCTCTCCTACAAATAATGCCATTAATAGTATGGAACAGTGTGGTGGCAGGTGGGGAACCAAGACAAGATGCTTGTGGACTCTGCCATGGCTAAGGCCAGTTGGCCTAACCATGAACTTAATGAAGGTGTGCTGTTGTCCATGCCAAGTAAAGGCAAACTGTAACAAGAGTGTTACTGAAACTATCTTTTGCTAGTCTGACTCATTCTATCTTCTATTTTACTGTGTGGATCGTACCGTGTGAATGAGATTAGGGCTTGGCAGCATGCTGCTCAAGAATCAATAACTTCTTGGTGTTTCTCACTAGGACTTGCACACTTTATTTCCTAAGGAATGGCCATGTGAATGTTTATCTGTCAACTCCTGCAGTAGCAGGGACAAGTACAATAATGCTCCTGTATAAATATAGCAGACCAATTGTCTGAAGTCATAACCAATATTAGGTCATCTGTAAGTTTACACCTCCATTAACATTTTTTATTGTGCTAAGAAAACTTAAATTTGTTAAGGTAGGTCTCATTTTAAGAGCACAATACTGCATTAACTCTAGGTGTAGTGTTGTACAACAGATTCTCTAGAGCTTGTTCATCTTGTATAACAAACTTCACACAAGATGAATAGCTCCATGGACTTTGCCAGTAGTTTCCTGGTACCTCATGGTAAAATGGGGTCTGAGGGTATCTGGGAAAAGCCCCTCATTGCCCACTACAAATGAGTTCATTGCCAAATTCACTGATACTTCAGAAGGAACAGGCATCTTTGAAGTGGGAGCTCCTGTCACTCCTACTTTTTAACAGGCAGTATCTGCCTGGGGCTCACAGCCTTTTTGAAGTGAAGTCCTACATGTTCAGTGTCCTGCTGAGAATCTGAATGCTGATGTCAAATTTCTTATTTCCGGAGGTTCTTGACAACACTATAGAAACAGGAATGATTTTTCTGCATCTCAATGTGGAATGTCTCTTCCAAGAAGCCAGCAGAGAAGCAAGGTCTATGCTTCCTAGTGATTTCCTGGTACTCTTCTTACAGGCTTTAGTATCAAAAGGATTCCATAACACTGGAGTGGTGTCTGCCACCTTTTGAAATGTTTATAGTATATACTTTATTTGAATGGATCTGGGTATCATGTCAACTTTATAATGGAAACTTAGCTTTACTAAGACCTCCCTATACGTTCTGAAACCCTGTCCTAGTCAAAACCTGAGGTTTTCTTTATCACCTCAGCAGATGACCGATATCATGGGGCAGCAGTAGCATCCTGTCTGGGTAAAGCACTCAGTTTTGCAATGATGAGTTAATTCAAGTGGTCCAGGTTACACGTATGAGTCAGAAGAACTTGAAGCTCTCAAACACTGAGATTCAGTAGCACATGATTGGGCATAGCTTTTATTTTCTTCATGTGCTGGTGATGCTTTCAGTGATGAGAATCTTGAGTGGCAGAACTTGGCACAGGTTGAGTTAGGAAGCAAATGGAAAATGAGGCAACTTCAATGAGTATCATTACATTTTTCCTCTTTGAATGAACTTTAAACTTTACATGGAAAATTTGTCTCTCTTTATAACCTTTCTTCTGAGGTCCCAGAAAAATGAATGACTCTGTCTTCTGACTCTTCCTCTGCTTGGTTAGTGCTTTTACTCTGTGACCTAGAGGTTTCTCCATCTGTCCAAACAGCCCCCTCGGAATGTAGGTCTACAGAAATAGCTGCTTCCATAGGTCATGGTGTGACACTGTGCTCTGTATTATGTGACTTTGGCCTCCCTTGAGCTATAAAGAACCACACGGAAGTTTGTGAGTGTAAATTATGGTCTTGATAATCACAATGTTTCAGAAGTCCAAGTACACTTTGGAATGGTCAGAGATCAGTTTCCTTTTGACTCAGAAAAGCTACCTGGTACTGCAATACCCTTAAACACTGGCCACCCAGAACTTCAGCCTTAACGTCTCTTTAAAGCAGAGCTGATCTCAGTGACCTGAACCCAAGGAAAATATCCCACACATGTTGGGAGAACTCAGGTTCTAAACTATGATGCTGGCTAGAGAGGAAAGTGTGAAAGTTCTCCTCCCCCATGCTTAACCACTCCCTTGGCATGAGAATTCATGGTCTGAGGGGAGGATGCATGTTAGCAATGACTATGGAGGGTGCTGCCGAGAGGGCTCCTCAGCTCCCTGCAGAGTGTTCTGCCTTTCAAACAGACCACATCCATCCACCTGCTTTCATGAGGCCTCATTTCTCACAAAAATGGGGCCTCCTGAGAGTATGTACATTCTCTTACTAGAGTGAAAAAAACTTATTTAAATTCAATTAGCATAGTGTATCATTGGTTTCTGATGTAAAGTTCAGTTATTCATCTGTTGCATATAACACCCAGTGCTCATTAGATCATGTGCCCTCAACGTCCATCACCCAGTTACCCTGCAACACTTAGATTGTTCCTTAGAGTTAAGTCTTATGGTTTGTCTCCCTCTCTGATTTCATCTTTTTTTCCCTCCCTTCCCCTATGATCTTCTATTTTCTTAAATTCCACATATGAGTGAAACCATATAATTGTCTTTCTCTGACTTATTTTGTTTAGTATAATACCCTCCTGTTCCATCTCCATCGATGCAGATGGTAAGATTTCATTCTTTTTGATGGCTGAGTAGTATTCCTGTGTGTGTGTGTGTGTGTGTGTGTGTGTACTCCATATCTTTACCCATTCATCTGTCAATCAGCATCTGGGCTCTTTCCATAGTTTGGCTATTGTTGGTATTGCTGCTATAAACATTGGGGTGTAGGTGCCCCTTCGGATCACAATGCTTGTGTCCTTTTGGTACATACCTAGTAGTGCAATGACTTTTAAAAGATCAAGGTTAACAATGTTTATTCTTCTGATCCATGAGCATGGAATGTTTTTCCATCTTTTTGTGTCTTCTTCAATTTCTTTCATGAGTGTTCTGTAGTTCCTGCAGAGCAATCTATACCTTCAATGCCATCCCGATCAAAATTGCAATGACATTTTTCAAAGTGCTGGAACAAACAATCCTAAAATTTGTATGGAATCAGAAAAGACCCCGAATCACCAAGGAAATGTTGAAAAAGAAAAACAAAGCTGGGGGCATCATATTGCCCAATTTCAAGCTATATTACAAAGCAGTGATCAACAAGACAGCATGGTACTGGCACAAAAACAGACATATAGATCAATGGAACAGAATAGAGAACCCAGATATGGACCCTCAACTCTATGGTCAAATAATCTTTGACAAAGCAGGAAAAAATATGAAATGGAAAAAAAAGTCTCTTCAATAATTGGTGCTGGGAAAATTGGACAGCCACATGGAGAAGAATGAAACTTGACCATTCTCTAACACCCTACACAAAGATAAACTCAAAATGGATGAAAGACATCAATGTGAGACAGGAATCCATTCAAATCCTAGAGGAGAACATAGACAGTAACCTCTTTGACATCGGCCACAGCAACTTCTTTCAAGATACATCTCCAAAGGCTAGTGAAACAAAAACGTAAACTTTTGGGACCTCATCAAGATAAAAAGCTTCTGCATAGCAAAGGAAACAGTCAACAATACAAAGAGCCAACCCACAGAATGAGAGAAGTTATTTGCAAATGACACTACAGATAAAGGGCTGGTATCCAAGATCTATAAAGAACTTCTCAAACTCAACACTCAAAAAACAAATAATGAAGTCAAAAAGTGGGCAGAAGATATGAAAAGACACTTCTCTGAAGAAGACATACAATTGGCTAACAGACACATGAAAAAATGTTCATCATCATTAGCCATCAGGGAAATTCAAATCAAAACCACATTGAGATACCACCTTACACCAGTTAGAATGGCAAAAATGGACAGGGAAGAAACAAATGTTGGAGAGGTTCTGGAGAAAGGGGAACCCTCTTACACTGTTGGTGGGAATGCAAGTTGGTACAGCCACTTTGGAAAACAGTGTGGAGGTTCCTCAAAAATTTAAAAATAGAGCTACCCTATGACCCAGCAATTGTACTTCTGGGTATTTACCCCAAAGACACAGATGTAGTGAAGAGAAGGGTCATATGCACCCCAATGTTCATAGCAGCAATGTCCGCAATAGCCAAACTGTGGAAAGAGCTGAGATGCCCTTCAACAGGTGAATGGCTAAAGAAGATGTGGTCCATATATACCATGGAATATTACTCAGCCATCAGAAAGGATGAATACCCAACTTTTACATCAACATGGATGGGACTGGAGGAGATTATGCTAAGTGAAATAAGTCAAGCAGAGAAAGTCAATTATCATATGGTTTCACTTATTTGTGGAACATAAGGAATAGCATGGAGGACATTAGGAGAAGGAAGGGAAAAATGCAGGGGGGGAAATCAGAGGGGGAGAAAAACCATGAGAGACTATGGACTCTGAGAAACAAACTGAGGGTTTTGGGGGGGGGAGTGGGGTACGGGTTAGCCCAGTGATGGGTATTAAGGAGGGCATGTACTACATAGAACACTGGATGTTATACAAAAACAATGAATCGTGGATCACTACATCAAAAACTAATGATGTATTGTGTGATGACTAACATAACATAATAAAATTAAAAAAAATAAAAGATCAAGGTTATATACTTTGCTACAAAGTCATAGCCTGGTCTCCCTGCTAAAAGCTGAACCTTGGCCCCCCAAAACTTCACAGGTAGCTCCCAGTGAGAGGAATGCAGAGTGTGAAGAAAGTGAAACAGAGACACCATGGGCATATACTGAGGTGGGTGCTGAGGAAGTGGGACTTGAAACATCTGTTTTCCTCTGAAGATCACCAGGAAAAAGTGTGTATCCACTGCCTCCTTTCTTTCATTGGCCAAAAGGGAATGCTAATATCCCCTGGATACTTCTGGGCCATGCATGTCTGCCTGAAGAGCAGGCTCCTGTCGGTGTCCCACATTGCAATATCTAAGAAGCCCTGTGCAGAAAAATATGCTCAGCATAGGCTGGAGCATTGAGTCAAAGCAAGCAGAATGGCTCACAGGTACAGCCAACCAGATGAAGGGTGTGGCATGGGCATGAGCCATCCTCTGACACAATGTTTGCATGAGAAAAACAGGCAGAGATCCATGAGATGCTGGGTTTTTTTTTCCTTTGCAGGTGGGAGCTGTAGTAAAGACTTAGCATCTCAGCTAGCCTGGAGTAGGTGCTCTGACCCTATCTGGGGGCTTGTGATAGTCTGGGTCCCATAGGCCTCCTAGCAGATGGACCTAGCAGATGGAGCATGTGTTTGGTACTAAGAGGAGCTCAAGTGTCTGACTATAGATCTTGGAGGTTGGTGAATGGCTAGTGCTGATGTTACTGATGACCACTATGTGAGAGGAGTAGTCAGAATGGGTAATTTTATTCCTATTAGGGGTCTGGCTGAGTCATTAAAGTCTCATTAAAACCTCTTTAAAGCCTGGCTTGCTGGTATAGTTTGGACTATAGGCTCCTCTGTGCTCAGAATCTTGAACCAATTTCTGTCCAGATTCTCAGCCCAGAGAACATTCTATGTCCTTTTAATCTATATAACTTTGTACTTGAGGATAAGATGGCCAGGCTGGGGTGAAGAGCATCAAACCAATGCTTATCAATATAGAGTAGGTGAACCAGAGAACACTTGAGGCCCACTCAAATGTCTCACACCTGCTTAGAGAAACCCCCCTCCCCACAAAATAAGCTATGCCATTAAATAGTAAAAAATCTACCTAAAGAACTAAGTCCTTGGCTAGATATGTATTTTAAAGTAAGTGATCCAAAAAATTCAGAGGGAGACCCAGGTTTCTTGGATGAAATTTTCAGCTTTTACCTTCAAGAGAAGCCACTGAAAGTTACTGTTGACCCAGCACAGAAGCTCAGAATTGGGGTCTATCTTGGATGCCATGTACCTCAGAGTCAGATACCTGGGCTAATAGGGACCTAAACCTGTTATCACTATTCTTCTGCTCCAGCTTCACTGTGGGAGATCTCCTCCTTCTCTGGAAGCATCCAGAGGGAGGGGAAGGTGCTGACCAGTTTGACTTCAGCTGAGATTAGAGTGGTTTTAGATGAATGGACTCCAAAATTTGCCCTACTTTGAATTATAGGCATTTAATAACTTGATCCCCAGCTGTTCGGGGTTACCCAGATATTTGTGTTGTAGCAGAAATGCTCTGGTGAGATTATCTTAGTTTTAAAATAGCTATAATAATTTTGGTTATATCTTAGTACAATCTGTAGTAGGTGTTTTTTTGTAAACTAAAGTTTATAAAGGGCAAAAAAGTGATAGCATTACCCTGTTAAAATGCAGAGTCTAGTACTTAGGGCTGATGCAATGGGATGTGTTCTCAGAATTCTACATGGGAAAATGTTTGGCTTTCCTTGGCCTAAAGTCTTGACATATGCTATCCACTGGCCAAGTGAATGCAGATTGGGTAAAGTTCTCTGATTAGTCAGTCAGCGGATGGAAGGTAGTAACTGATGTCAAGGTTTCTCCTAGAATTTCCCTGCTAGAAGCCTAACATTCATCTTGAGTTGTAGAATACCAACAAATTACTGGATCTTGTCAGTTTACACCAAGAAAACCACAAGGTGAGACTCATAAAGGATGGGTAAACTGTGATAGGGCACAGGAATCTCCTAGGGACAACAGGGAAACAATTATCAGAAGGAAGGTTTTTCCCTTGAAATCATAAGGTCAATTCTGTATTTCTCCATATTTAGCTGACACTTGGAGAATGGCCTGCCTATTGCATTCCAGAGTTGTCTTCATTCTACTCTGGAGTATCTTTTACTGTCCTATCTTGCTCAAAGGGTAAAAACTATACAAGCAAATATTGTGTGGTGTGATAACATGAGAGGGCTTGTGTGCTAGGCTGCTGTCTGAGGAAATGGTTATACTGGGTGCCTGCCCAGCTTCCTTTAAATCAGTCCTCCATGGAAGAAACCAGGACTTAAGGATGGACCACAATTCAGCAGCAGTGCCAAACAAGATACTCTCATAGACAGCTTCTGAGTCTGTTAGCAAGCTATACCAATATCTCCATGTTTCACAAGTACAGTTCATTCTCATCCTCACAGGCCTACAGGTTGGAAGGGAAGCTTTATTCACATGTGCTCCTGAGACCCAGAAACATACATCATCAATTTCCACTAAGGATTTCCAAACAGGGAGGCACTTTGTTGCGTTTGCCCTGTTATTTCTTTAGCTTGCTCTGAGGGAAGGGAATGAACAGTCCAAAAACATGAAGCAGTTGGATTGAGCAGGGAGGAACTTGATGGCTCCATACCACAAGAAGAACTGTATGCAAAAGAACTTTTTAGTCCTGAATCTTTTCTAGAAATGACTCTCAGTCCTGCTCAGTGGGTGCTCTGTTTTTCCAATTTGCCTGACAGGGAGAAAACGTCCCCTCTTTTCACTTCAATAGCATTAGGACCAGGTATAGGTACTCTTATTCAGAGCAAATGGAAATCCAATCTCTTGTGTATTAACCCAGGAACAGATGTCTGACTAAAGCAAGCATAAATGTGCTTATGTGGCTCCCTCTTACTGAAGAATCCTAAGGAAGGGACGTGCAAGGGAGACAGTTTTCCACATGAACTTGAGCAAGTCATGGTAGATGAAGTCATCCCTCATTGTCTCTCTGGCAATTCTGTGTGAAGGAATAAATTATAGATTTGAAGGGGATCATCAACTCAAGGGCTGAATTATTCCATGCTCAGTGTCTAACCAAGAAACCATTATATGTAAGATGTGAGCTCTTAAATTCTGTCATTTTGTGCCACAACTAGTCAATGTAGGATAAAAGAAGGGATTGTCACCTCAGTTATCTGTTTTTAATTGATCTAGAAGTATCTTAATTGCTCTACTTTTGAAGGAGATTTTATTGGAAAAGAATTGTTGCTTGAAAGCCTTTCTTTGAACACTTTGAATACATGGTTCTTCTGCCTCTGGTCTCCGTGGTCTCTGATGAGAAATCAGCTGTCAAGCTTAACAAGGATCAGTTGTATGTGACGAATCACTGTTTCCCTGCCACTTTCAGGATTCTGTCTTTCAACAGACTGATGTGTGTAGCTTCAGGTCCCTTTGAGTTTATTCTAGTGTAAGTTCATTGGCTTAGATGTGCTGATAAATGTAACCAAACTTGGGGAGTTTACAGTCATTTCTTCAAATATTCTTCCCTTTTCTAGTCTCTCCTTCTTGGGCTAGCATTATGTACATGCTGGTCTGCTTGATGGTGTCCCACAGGTGTCTGAGTCTCTGCTCACTTTTTCTGATCCTCAGACTATAATCTCAATCAACCTGTCTTTGTGTTCGCAGATTCATTCTTCCATCAGCTCATATCTGCTATCGAGCCTCTTAAGTGAACTTATTATTGTACTTTTCAACTCCAAAATTTTCCATATGGTTCCTTAAATTTCTATTGATCTACCTCTTAAGACATGTTCTCATACTTTACAAATGATTTCCTTTACTTTGAAGGTATTTTATTTTTTTTCAAAATTTTTTATGTTCAGTTAGCATATAGTACATAATAAGTTTTTGTTGTAGAGGGTATTTAAAATAGCTAATTTAACCTTAAATTTTTCAATATAGTAAGGATAACATGTAGGCTTCCTCAGGCCAGTGTCTACTGACTGACTTTTTCCCTGTATGGGCCTGTTTCTCTGTATGGGCTTCAACTTTGTTAGCCTGAATATTTGAAATGATTGCAACTCTGGGAAATTAGATTCCCCCATCCCCAGGGTTTAGTGGCTTCTCTAGTTTAGGAGGTCTTTATTACTTGTGATGTTCAGACACTGAACTTTCTGTTCAGTTATCTTAATTACCTAAAGATTAGACAGCTCTTTCCTTAAATGCTTTAGACCAGTAAGTCTTTCAATTGTGGATGAGGGAGCTCTGTGTGTTGGGGTACACCTTTAATTACATGGCAATTATAACTCTGCTTTAGCATTTATTTTGCACTGCAAGAGCCTCAAGTTCAGCAAGAAGAGATTAGGGCTTTCTCAGGTCTTTTTCTAGGGGTGTGCAAGGCCATGCACATATATGTGGCCTTCTAAAGTCCCAGAAATATGTTCAAGGCTTTCAAAGTCTGTTATGAGCATCTTGTTCTAGTCTCTTAAATTTTTTCTCAGTCTCTTGTTTAACACATTTCTGACGCCATATTACCAGATGAGGCAAACAATTACTGTTTTGTTTTTTTCCTCATTTTTGACAAACACAGAGGGGAAAGGTCTGTTTTTAGTGAGGCAACTCTAAGTTAGGTCACTTAAGACAGTCTCTAAGAATAGGACTTTGACTGGAAAGTGCCAGACAGGTCAAATAGTTACTAGTTTATGGGGCCAGGGGTTTTTGTGAAGGTCCAAACCCAATTTGCCCCCAGGAATGGCTGGTAGGCTATTTTTCACAGCTACCATAGTTGTAAGGTGTTGGTTTTCAAGCCTACTACAGAGCTGGGGAGAAGACTGGAATAAGACCTGTTAAAATGCCACAAAGCTCCCCATCCTTATTAAAGACTCAAGAAAAATGTACTTACTACCCTTTGGATTGTTGCAAACATTTGGTTAATTTCCAGAGTACTGGAAAAGTTACATTTGACAATTTTTACTGTTGTCATGGTGCTCACTGTTCTTATGTAGAAAGATTTTTGGAAGTTGTTACCTTGCCATTCTGGAAGTGCTGCTTCCACTGTGTTGACATTATAGGGAGGGATTCTTCCAAAGCCACTTTGCTTTGATTTGTAATCCCAGGTCTGTGAGTGCAGAATGTGTGTAATGCACATCATGAGACTCTGCTGGACACAGCTTAGGTTGGTGTCTCAACCTGCCTTTCTTATCTTTGTCTCATTAAGGGGTTTTTTTCATCCCCGAATACTTGGGGATAGTCAAGGTGAGGTTTTTTATACAGCTGCCCTAGAAAAGGTTAGCATTCCAATTTGCCCCCGGACATTGTCACTGGATGTTGATTACATGGGGGAATATTGACTGTTGCCCTGGTGAGCCCTCATCTTCTCCCTAGTGCTCCTGCACACTTGGCTCTCAGATTTGAGGAGGCTGTAATATCTCAAGGGTGGTATCTTAAATTTACACGGAGAAAGCAAAGGACTGAATATAGAAAGTATGGAACTAGGCATCCCCTACAACTTCTTTTTTATGGGTACTTTGGGCAGAGATAGGGTTGCCCCAGGCAGTTAGGGATAGTGTCTGACATGGCCAACATGAGCACCACCTCTGAAAAGATGGGGACCAAGTCCAAGAGACATGGAGCAGAGTTCTGCAACCATTCCAGTCATCATGGTGTCATGTTGCTAGGCATAGCGAACGTCAGTGAGGCAAAATTAAAATTGTGAGCCAGGAATACTTCCACTGAGAAGTCACCAGTACATATATACATCCTTTGTATTCTCGGGGATAAGAGCATTATATGTCTAGGGTGTTCTGTGTCCTGCCTGGCACAAGAGTCAGATCAATTCAGCCTGGAGAGGTTTCTATTTCGCACCATGGGAAGAGATTTTTGGAGTTGGAAAGTGGCTCCTCATGTTGATGTTGATTTTGAATTTGTTGCTCAGAGATCAGAGCTACATACTAAGTCTTACCCAATAGTAGCCTGTCTCAGTGATGACTTGTTTGCCATTCCTACCAAGGCTGGCTCAAAGGGATTTGCTTTGTGCCTGAGGGTGAGCAACCATTTGAGATCTTGATGAAGACCCAAGGGCTGAAAAACATTGAAAAAAGAGTTTGTTGAGATGCAGGCAACTGACATGTTACTGTCCACAACAGCTATGCCCACCAAAACAAGTGGGCAGAGTGGGGCATGGTACATGCCTAGCCTCAGCCACACTTGCCCAGTCATCCTGGAAGAATGCCAAACTGCCTGGGTTCGCTTTTCAAACTTTTTGTTTGGGAAACTCTCTATTTCTCCTTCTGTTCTGAATGACAGCCTTGCTCTATAGAGTATTCTTGGCTGCAGATTTTTCCCTTTCAGCACCCTGAATATATTGTGCCACTTCCTAATTCTTTATCACTTTTTTTTTCACCATTTTAATTACTGGGTGTCTTGGTGTGGACCTCTCTGGGTTGAATTTGTTGGGGAATCTGTGTGCCTCCTGAATTTGAGTCTATTTCCCTCCCCAGATTTGGGAAGCTTTCAGCTATTTTCTTCAAGTGCATTTTTTGCCAATAAGGATGATATTTAATGCTGATGGATATTAAGTATTTTCTGAATGTATAAAACAGAAGAAATATTCAATTACCCACTACTACGCTCATGAAGCTCTCTATAATCCAGAGAGTCAGATGAGCTCTCATGTAGAGCAGAGCCTATAGGTGTCCCCCACCTGCCCGGTGCTAAGGTAGGGAAACTACAACCTGAATGCTAGAAGGTCCTCAGCCACCCTTTTATCTTAACTGGGGTGGGGGGGGGCGTGGTTCTTGGCAGAGGCTCTTGGCAGAGGCAGTTGAAGGTTCAAAATGAAGCACTGTCTCATTAACTGTTTCTGCTTTTCTTATATAATCATTCAGGGTGGTGACAACTTGAGGGGTCATTCAAAAATCAGAATCATTGCTGAGAAATTTGTGGGACTTTCAGGTCTGACTGAGGGGTCTTCTGGGAAGATTGCCTCCCAGCCCTTGTCTACACACTGTAGTGTGAGCTCATTGAGTTTGGTCCACTGGACGACTCTGCCTCAGCATGAGAGCAACCTGTGTGTGGCTTCCCAGGAATGACACACCTTGGTGCACTGAGGATGACATGGGGGGCATGGCATATGGGGCTCTGATTGCTGGCCTGAGCATTGGAGTCTGACCTGATATTCCTGGCCTGTGTCCAATGTTTATCTCCCCTGGTGGGCTCAATAACTTCTTTTATGGCCATAAGAATAGGCAATTTCATCCAGTGTATATGGAGTTTATACAGAATTGAGCTTTGCCAAAGTGCAGGGCCTTGAGCCTCTTTCAGTGCATTTTACCTTAAGTCCAATGACATCCCCTCACATACGGTGAACAGAGAAATGTTTGGGTTTCCATGTATCCTGTAGGGAGGTTGTTGTATATTTTGGGTCCTACCTATAGAAGGCCCTGTAATTTGGGCTCTATGTAGGGAAATAATAGGTAAGCAGCAGGTGGTCAGCCTCAATGAGAGCATCCTAGCACCCTCAAGAATAGCCCTGTGAGAACCAGAACATAAACTACCCATGGAAGACTTGCATGATGACCAGAAGCTGTCAAAGAGGGTTCCTGAGTCTTGCTTTACCTGCTAAAACAGCAGGCAGCAAATCAAGGTGAGGCTTAAATCTGCCCATTCATCAAAGATTATTCCTCCCTGAGCCTTTTCCTATCTCTGATGTGAATCCTTTCCAGATGGTTCTGTGGAGGCTGCAATGGTCAGTAATCTCTTAAGCAAGCAATGCTCCCTTCAGCAGAGTTATACTTTTGGCTCCAAAACTATGCCACATTTCACAACGTCAATCCTTTGGGTCTTAAATGTGTCCTTCTTCACTAACCCATGGCAACACAGGCTGGAACCTTTTAAGGGGTGAATGAATCTTTAGAGCCATGTGGCTGGTGGAGCATGCTGTAGGATCCTGACATAGTCACTACCCAGCCCCCAGTGAGCAGCTCTGCAGTAGTGAGGTATTTCCTTGGGTTTCATCTGAGTATTTTCATCAAGTTGCTGTACACATGCAGGGTTGTTTCTTAGCCTGGGCCTGGCAAGTTTCTCAGCAGCCTAGTTCCAGAGACTGCTGAACTCCACTCATCAGACTGCCTGTATTGTTCTCCTGCCCCTAGCCTATCTTTTGACCTTCCATTTCATCAGGACTGGGGAAGTAGCTGTACATGGAGAGACCTGAAACCAGACCCTTCTATGATTAGACAAGGAACTGCTGCATTGTCAGTTTTAGCAGGCCTGGTCCATGACCCCAATCCTCACTTGATTTCTTGGACTAGTGAGCAGAACCTGGATCCCCTCATCACAGCTCACTTGTGAGGAACAGGTTGTTTCTTGAGGTGCAGACTTAAATCTGCTTTGACAGTTTCTCAGGTCACTGATAGGTGCTACATCTTGGAAGTTCACCCAGAGGAGGTGAAGGCCTGAATGCTGGGAGCAGAGTAGAAACTTCTGCTTTTCTCTCTGATGCCTTGGGAGCCAACTGAAACTTTTCCTAGGAAGTCTGGGGACAAAGCTGATGGTGGCCAACACCAGCACCTTCTCTGGTTATAGAGGCTCAGTGTTCCAAGGAGTAGCATTCCGAGTCAGTCCCAGCATCTTGGTGTTGGAACCCTGGGCCTGCCAGGCCAATGGGGCAAAGTGTGAGCCAGCACTACCTTTTGAGCTGTGCTGACAGCTGCTGGTCTTGCTTTCCAGGGCTTCCACATTCCACGTTTGTGCTCAACAAGATTTCCTTGAGGTTAGAGAAAGACTCAATGCTGTTCAAGCACAGTGATCCATAGCTCTTATGAAATAGGGACCTCACTAACCACTGTGAAATACAAGGCCTCTTGTAACATCTTAGCCTCTTTGAGTGTTTGTTAGAGAAACTGGTCTTTTTCTATTCTTTGGAATAACTTGCATATAATTGGTGCATTTCTAGCTGAACTAGTAGTAGAATCCTATAAGGAAATAACGGGTCCAGAGAATTCTTTGGGAAAGTTTTTAGTTGTGTATTTGGTTCCTTTTTGTAGAAATCCTGGATATCTGATATTTTATCATAAATTCTAATGATTTGAGTGCAGGTGTAAATACTTTGGCATTTGTTTGAACTGAACTCCATGATATCTCTAGGTTGGGATGCTAGGAGGTTATGTTGCTATTTTTATTGCCTTAATTTTTTTTTCATTAGCGCTGCCAGGAAAAGGATAGTTACAAAGCCTATTTATTTTAAATACACTTGAATGAGTTAGTATGGATTCCCTTGAATGTAGAATCTGAAATAAGAATTTTGGACAGGTACTAGATTAATTTACTATTGCTTGTGTAACAATTGACTCCCAAGTTAGGGGCGTAAGTGAAGACATTCATTTCAGTGTTCTGGAGATCAAAAATTTGAAGTAGGTCTCAGGAAATCAAGATGTGGGCAAGGTGGCATTTGTCTTTGGCACTAGAGGACAATCTAACCTGTCCTAACCACCTTTATAGAAGCCTTCAGAAGTCCCTGGTTGTGGCCTCTTTTATGTTTAAATTCCGAGCCGCCTTTCATCTTTAAAATTGGCAGTGCATCTTAACCTCTGACCTTACCTTTACTTTTGTGAATACATGATGCCTAAGTGCATAATCCAGGATAATTTCCTAGATTTAAGGTCAGTTGATTAGCAACCTTCATTCCTTCTGTCTTAATTCCTTTGTCATGTAACATAACACCTCTACAGGTTCAGAAGATTAGGATATCCACACTTTTGGGGGATGCAGTTATCTGTCTACTTTATAGTTTATTTGTAGTGATCCCAGGAAGCCCAGAGTGAACCTGTGGTGAGTTGAAGAGAGTTAGCCAGTGAAGTGGGTAGTATCAAGCTGGTCATCTATACAGGTGACTGGAGCTCAGTCCTACTCGGGACCTATGTAGAATACATCTCATAATTGTTCCTGATGGGGTCAAGAGTCTGTTCATTTACTACTAACTCTATCTGCTATGTTCTTTGCAGTTATTCCTTGAGCCATCCATCCATTTCCTTGCACTACTGAGTTGTAGCTCTGCATGAAAACAAGGGCACGAAGAGGGTCAGTGTGTGGCACTGGGCCATCAAACCCTTCCAGTAGAATGCCAACCTCCTACATTTCCCCTTGAGCGGAAGAGGGACTAGTGCAGTGTTTACTACAGCAAGGTGTTCCCTATACTATCTTCCTATGATGGGGACGTTCCCCCCTCTTCTGGGAAGAGATTCTTTATACTCTCTCAGATCCCATTCTGCCTCCCACAATGCCTGTCTGTATTAAGTCTCTTAGGATGTCAAAAATGAGTAACAGACTCTCATTGTGTTCAAAGGATGACTTGTCTTTATGATTCATCCTCTTCTAGAATAAAAAAATTGGGAATATATTAAGGATATAATGCTAAATCTACCACTCACACCTTCATTACAAGTCATGAGTTCTAAGATAAATATTGCAAAAGAATTCAACTGATTTCTTAGCATATAATAGAGCTCAAGTTTAGATTTCCATATTCATGTGAATACTATAATAGGCCAACTATAGCACTTCGTTGCTATATACCTCTATTGTTTAGGGTGAAATGTGATCTAAAATTTTTGTTTCTAAGAAATATCTACATCTCATTTGAATTTGAACACTTGATGCTGGTTTTAACTTTTTTTTTTTTAGTATTCTCTCCTCTGACATTCTACCTTCCTCTGCTGCTATTAATTCTAGTGAGCATAGTCTGGTTCTGCCACAACCCCCGTACCCCCTCCATTTTAAAACTCCTGATTGTATGGGAAAGAAAAAGCAAATGTGCCGAACCACTTCTGCTGTTTGCAGTCTCTGGCAGGCCTAGGCTGTGTGTCTCAATCGATTGGGCCCTGCTGGCCTCTAGAGGAAGCTGCTGTCAAGTATATTTACCTCTGGCTTTGCCCACAGCTGTGAGTGGTGTTTGGCCCCATCATCCCAGCCCCTGCTCGCTGGCCAAAGCCTAGGTCCTTTTTGACCCATGTCTTCCTGAAACTTGTATTCCTTAGTGCCCATACAGAGTCCTTTTTAAGCCAGAGTATTTAGATGGTACAGATACAGTTTCTTACCACCTATGTGCTTTTAGGAAGAGAGACATTCCATTTTACCCCTAGGGATGTTGGTGATATGGACAGGATTTAATATGGGTCCAGGTCCTTCAAGTGATCTTCCCCCACCCCATCTATGACCCCTGTGGATCCAGATCTCCCTTTTCAACCCTCTGTGCCTTAAGTTCGTTTTGGAGCAGTGAGGGCTGAAGCATAGAGCCCAGCAATGTCCATGCTGTGTGCAGGGCTTGACTCACAGGTAAATTCTCTGATGGCATTTCCCCCTCTGCCCTGATGATCTTAGGTTAAACTCCCGACATAGTTGCCTGGAGGTCTTGTCACAGTAACATCCTCTTAATGGAACCAGTCCTGACTTTCCTTGTTGGAGTGAGTGGGTTGAGGAATTGAAGTTTAATTTTGCTTTTGTTTCCCTTGCCTGAGAACTGTCCAGAAAAATGTTGCTATAGCCCATGTTAGAAACTGCTTGTGTTCTCTTCTAAGATTTTTGTGGTTTCAGGTCTCACATTTACGTCTGTAATCCATTTTGAGCTTATTTTTGTATACGGTGTCAAAAAATGGTCCAGTTTCATTCTTTTACATGTAGCTGTCCAGTTTTCCAGCACCATTTATTGAAGATGGTCTTTTTTATTCAAGTTTAATTAACATACAGTGTCAATTTGCTTCAGGTGTACAATATAAAGATCAACATTTATATACATTTCTCAGTGCTCATCAAGATAGGTGTACTCTTAATCTTTACTTCATCCCACCTACCTCCCCTCTGGAAACCACCAGTTTGTACTCTAAGATTCTGGGAGTTTGTTAGTCTTTTTTTTCCTCCCCCTTTGTGCATTTGTTAAATTCCATATGAGTGAAATCATATGGTATGTCTTTCTCTGACTTATTTCACTTAGCATTATACCCTCTAGTTCCATCCATGCTGCAAATGACAAGATTTAATTCTTTTTTGTGTCTGGCTAATACTCGTGTGTGTGTGTGTGCACGTGTGTGCATGTGCATGCACACGCGTGCACACACAACACACCTCTCCATCCATCTATAAATGGACACTTAGGTTGCTTCCATATCATGGCTATTGTAAATAATGCTGCAATAAACATAAGGGTGTATATATCTTTTCAAATTAGTGTTTTCATTTTCATTTGGATAAACACCTGGTAGTGCGATTGCTGGATCCTAGGGTAGTTCTATTTTTAACTTTTTGAGGAACCTCTTTACTGTTTCCCAGAGTGGTTACACCGAGTTGCATTCCCACCAACTGTGTAAAAGTGTTCCTTTTATTGAAGAGATGGTCTTTCCCCTATTGTATATTCTTGCCTTTTTTTGGTCCTAGATTGACCATATAATTCTGCTTTTATTTCTGAGCTCTATTTTGTTCTAGTGATCTATGTATCTATTTTTGTGCCAGTACCATACAGGTTTTCCTAATTGAGTGACCTGGCATGAACCAAGTTTGATTAGATCAGGAATTTAACACTGGATTTTCCAAGTGTTTGGTTCTCACAAAAGCTAATTTTGAAAGTGCTACTGTTCTATACTCAGTTCTGACTTCTAAATGGAATCAAAATCTGCATATCCTTTCATAAGGATATTTTATACTGATGGAAATAGATGATTTTCTAAACATAGGATATAGAGAATTGTTCATTACCTCCTTTAAAACTCAGATGAGCTGTCTGAGAACAACAGCGGCCATAAATGAATTTACTGCATGTCTACCATGGATGGGACATGGAATTCAAATGACTGAACATCTATACCATCCTCTATGTTGTACTCTGAGCGCGTCTTGAAAGGGGTGTGTTTCAGTGATTGAAATGAAAACATTCTGTCTTCTACACTTCAGCCTTTTCTTTTCTGGATGCTTTGGACAGAGTTCCTTCAATTGATCTTCAGCCACATTTATTCTATCATTTATCTGTGTCTTTCTATAGGATATTTGCTGAATATGTCCATCTGTTTTATGATTTCATTTTCTTTGGCTAATATCTGCTTTGTCTTTGAAGATTGTGGCTCTATATCTCAATTTCTTGTTTTTGTTTTAATCTCCTCATGGAGGAGTGTACATTTAGCTCTTAAACTGGTACCCTTTTGATGCCTGTTACTTTGTCTTGTGAATGTTTGTCGTGGCTCCTGACTGAGCCTATATCTTGGCAGAGAAGCTCTATTGCGAACTAATTCTTTGTGGTATCTGGTTGAGGTGATGGCCCCTTGGGTTGATCTGGAAACTGTGTGGTACCTGAACGTCCTCTGAAAATGTGAGATCTCAGGTGCTGCTTGTTGAAACTTTGCCAGAGGAAGCAAAGACCTAAATGCTAGAAGGTTGGAGCTGGATGCCCCCTGTTGCTATTCTCTGAATTTATTTGGCACCAATAGCCTATGAATGTACAAGAAAGGAGTGGGATAGTGCTCATCATGGGCATCATTATCCCTTTTCTGGGCAGACAAGGCCCATCTGTGGAACATGGATAGAAATTCTGGAACTACTGCAGACCCACAGTGTCCTAATGATGGGAATTAGTTGACTTTTGGTCCAAAGATCTGATCCAGAGACACTTTCTGGGTGGGAGAGGCAGCTGTTGGTCATGTCATCTGGGCATTAGCCATTGCTGGTTTATTCTTGGCAATACTTTTCTATGGAGAGTGGCTGAGAGGCCCTGGGTATGGCTATAAAAGGAAAATAATGCTAGAACTGCAGTTTTCATAAAGAGCTGTTTTTCATAAAGAACTTGTTTTAGTGTGCAGGGCAAATAGTTTGGTTCTTCTGGCAGCCCTGCTGACCAACAAGCATGTGCAAAACAGGGACCTCACTGGACATCTGAGTCAGACTCACACATCTTCATTCCTCTGACTTAGTGAAGAACTTTAAGTAAAGTTGGCGAGAATTCAACCACTGGACTAAGTTTACTTGGTTCTCAGGGATGAGACCACTTCCAGTCTAAAGTGTCCTGTGTCAGGACTCCCCCTACAATTAGCAATAATCGCGCCTCAGATAAACCTCATTGGCTACGATACTGCCACTGCGCAAAGCTAGGACTCCCCCTACAGATGGAGCCAGATTAATTCAGTCTAGATAATTTTGCTGAGGGAGTTCAAGTTGCTTATGAATTGGGAACAGATTTGAGCTTGTAATTGCCTCTTGGTGTATACTTGGAATTCTTCCTCATGCCTTAGAGAAGAGAGCTATAATTCTGTTTGAACTTTAAATGGTGGGCATTTGTGACTAAAAATCTTGGCATGTGGGCACCTGGGTGGCTCAGTCGTTAAGCATCTGCCTTCAGCTCAGGTCATGATCCCAGGGTCCTGGGATCGAGTCCCACATCAGGCTCCCTGCTCAGCAGGAAGCCTGTGTCTCCCTCTCCCACTCCCCCTGCTTGTGTTCCCTCTCTCACTGTGTCTCTCTCTGTCAAATAAATCTTTAACAAAAAGAATCTTGACATGTTATACTCCACTCAGTGGACTCCTTGTTTCCTATCAAGAAGCTTCAGTTTTGCACATTGCCTTTGCTGGCAGCTAAACATTACCCAGGATAATGGGAAAGTGTCACTGGATCAGATCTTTGGACCCAGAAAGTGTCTCTGGATCAGATCTTTGGACCAAAAGTCAACTAATTCCCATCATTAGGACACTGTGGGTCTGCAGTAGTTCCAGAATTTCTACCCAGGAATGAGCTAGACAAAATGCCAAGATGGAGGAATTCATCCCAAAAGAACAAGAAAAGGTCATGGCCAGAGATCTAATTGAAACAGATATAAGTAATATGCCTGATGGAGAATTTAAAGCAACAATCAAAAGGACACTCCCTGGTCTTAAGGAAAAAGTATGGAAGACTTCAGGGAGACCCTTACTGCAGAGATAAGAGCTTTAAAAAAACCCAATCAGGCAGAAATGGAAAATGCAACATCTGCGATTTGAAACTGGATGTAATGACCACAAGGATGGAAGAAGCAGAGGAATGAATAAATGATATAGAAGATAAAATTACAGAAAATAATGAAGCTGACCAAAATAAAAATGATGGATTATTAGAGTAGATTTAGGGAACTCAATGACTTCATCTAATGTAATAACATTCATATCCTAGGAGTACCAGAAGGAGATAGAGAAGGAGACAGAGGTTTAGTTGAGGAAATAATAGCTGAAAACCTCCCTAATCTGGGAAAGGAAACAGACATCCAGATCCAGGAGGCACAGAGAACTCCCATCAAAGTCAACAAAAGCATTCCAACACCAAGACCTATTATAGTTAAATTTGCAAAATAGAGTACTAAAGAAAAAATCCTAAAGGCAAGATGAAGGAAGTCCTTAACTTGCAAGGGAAGGACCCATAAAGCTAGCAGCAGATCTCTCCACAGAAACTTGGCAAGCCAGAAGACAGTGGCATGATCTATTCAATGTGCTGAATGGGAAGACTCTGCAGCCAAGAATACTTTATCCATCAAGGTTGTAATTCAGAATAGGAGAGAGAGTTTCCCAGAGAAAGAAAGGAGCCTGTTTAGAGTACTTCATGTAGCTCTTCATCTTTGTCATCACTTGTCTTATTCCTTGATCCTATTGTGGTGCTGCTCACCTTGATGTTATGTCACAATCAGGATGGAAAATGAGTCTTCTCTTGTGTAGACCCTGACTCATAATTGAAAGAAGATTGTTCTGGAGGTGGAAAACGCCTCCATAACCTCTAGATCAGGGATGGGTCCCTGTTGGTCTCTCTGGAGCTCTTGTTTTCATGTGTTCCAAGTTGTATCGTCTTCAGACACCAACCCCACAGATGGAGTGGAATGGGGCTCAGAGGTAGTCTGAGAATAGCTCCACCCTGGAGAAAGGGCTCATGGCTTACCCACACAGGTGTAGGGGATGTTCATCTTGTTCTTTTCCTGTGGTTCTCAAGTTTTAGTCACAAAAGTCTCCTGTCAAGTAAGATAATACTTTAAGAAACATTTACTTAAATATTTAAGTTGTCATGAAAATGATAGGAAATATCAAGAAAAAGTGTAATAGAAATTTGCAATAGCTCTTTCCTACATTGGAGTGGAACATTGCTTTTAGATGCCTATTCCTTTGTGAATATTTTAACATATAAATGCATTTTATTACTACATGCTTCACTACATCAGTAATGGTTTAGAAGGGAAAAGAAGGGAGAATAATGTAAAATTACCACCTAGTTTTTTTAAAGCTATACTTTTGTTGTTGTCTGAGTTTCAAGACCTGTTGAATTCTCACTTGAGTGTGTGCAATTTAAGCTCTTTTTGTGGAGGTAAGGGTTTGTTTGTTCCATGTTTCCCCTTCTCCTTCAGCCACATGAATTCTGGTGAAACCTGACCCAGGAGGCTGCCCTCCCATTAGAACTCCCAGCACAGAATCAGAAGGAAGCTAGCTGTGTGCCATGCAGAGTCTCACCTGAAGTGCAAGTTTGTATTAGACACTGACTGACCAAGGAGAAGACTTCTAGGCTGTTTTGCTTTAACTTTTCCCACAGGGTTCTTTGGGTATATGATTCCCATCCTTCCAGCCCCTAATGGCACAGTCCAGGACTCCCTTTACCTCATCTGACATTGTGTTAAGTGACCCTGTGAGTCTTCTTCACTGCAGAGCATTTGAGATGGTCCAGTGAGACTTTTTACTTTTCTGATGCCCTGGAAGAGATTTTAGCTCAGACTTACCTGGGAAATGTCCACAGGAAATTGACTATATGGGTTCAGGGTAAATCTATTTGCTCGCTGGTTGTTGCTCTTAGACTGGTAAAGTGTCAGTAAGGTGTACCTCCTGGAAAGTACAAGAGGAAGTGCAGGTTGAATGTGGGAAAATTGCAGCCAGATGTCCATTAACTTTATGATATTTTGGCACCACCCGCAACATAATTGCTTCAGGCTGAGGACTGTGTTCCTCTTGGTCAGCAGCAGTATTTTCTGCTCTGGCATCTAGGACCATCTGGAGACATGGCCTGGATTCTAAATCCAATTCAGCCCCCACAATGTTACCCTGCTAGGTTTCAGACTCCATCTAGTAAGCATGAACCATGGGATTCTGTTGAGGAAGCTACTGTTGCTAGTACCTGGAAGACCTTTTTGGGTTTGTTTTATGATACTTCTCTGCAAAGCATGTTTCAGGGATTGATGTCCGAAGGTGAAAAAAGATAATGCCTTGGGCTTCACTTCAGATAGGACTCACTGTTTCTGGTGAAGGTGGTTCAAGGTTTCCAGACAGCTCTGCTGGCCGTCAATCTGGTATGAAGCAGGGACCTCACTGGCCAGCTCAGAAACACTCTCATGAAGTTCTGGTTTTCTGGTGGTAAAACTGGTAAGGTGCCCATGGTATGAGTCTATTGTGCCCTCAGGGATGAGCCCATTGTGAAACTAAGGGGTTCTTCATCTATCTATGCTTGGAGAAGATATGCTACTCTCTTAGCCTCTAAGTTTTCCTTAGAAAGTTTGAGTTATTACTAGATGCATAGGAGTAGATTTCTGAATATGAATATCTCCTTATTTCTAGTCCAAAATTTTCTTCCTCAGAGAAAAGAGGTATAAGACTAAGTCTTCAATATAGGCAGTAAAGACACTATTCCATTTGATTATTGCTCCTGTCAGTGCAGTCAACTGGGTAAAGTGGACTTTATTTTTGTGTTGCTTATCCTGACTTTATCGACCTCAGAATCCAATATCAAAAGGTAGAAGTATATTCTATGTAGGTTCACCTCTGCTTTTGTTTGTCAGTATTGGCATCAGTTTTTTTTTTTTTTATTCTGCTGAGTAAGCATTTGGTTTTTAAAGCATTATCTTTAATGTTTTCCAAGTCTGAATATTTCATGTACTTTAAGGAATCCATGGAGTTCATATCCTTGAGCATAATACCTAGGAAGGAAGGCAAGTTGTCACCAAGGGAAGAAAGCAATTGTTGATGTTCATATTCTCAACCTCTCGTAAGGGGCAGTCTGCTGTAGGCCGTTACCTGGACATTTTCTTGAAGGCCACATGGTCTTCAGTGGGAAGTCCGGAGTCTCTTTCAGGTTTGTTTCTTCTGGAGGAGGCTTTACTTGCATGACCCCTCCCAAACTGTGTCTAGAGATCTCCTGCACTCACAATCACTAATTTTACCTAGGAAGCAATGGGATGAGCAGTAAGATGTAGGTTTCACTATGTGTATGTTATTCACTGCCCAGGTGTGGGACCTGGAGTAATCTGACCAATAAAAATTTTCATTTTTGAAAGCATGGGCTCAGGTATAAGAGTTGTCTACTCCTAGAGAGGTAGTGGGTAGCGGTGGACAAGGCTAGTGTAGACTAAGTGTGTCATCTGATCTTTGAATATGCTGAGCTTCAAGTTGAAGTGGAAACTTACAAAAGGGTTGGGGGGTAAGGTTGCTTTTGCATATTACTGAGTTATGCTTCAAACCTGAAAATGTTCCAATGGATGCGGTCTCCTCAAACAATTGTGAAATGGTTCCATCTTCATTATCTGGAAGAATTTGCATAAGATTGGTATTTTCCTCGGTTGAAGTTATCAGTATAAAGAAAGCGAAGAGGCCTCGAACCTCTAGAAGGGTTTTTGTAGGAGATTTGCAATTATGGATTAATATTCCTATAGACATTGTACATCCTATATTGTGTATGATTTGGATGTTGTGTCTCAGGCACTGATGAAAAATTTTGAAATCTGAACAAAGTTTCTTGATATTACCATATCTATGTAACCTAAGGCACTTAAGAAGATAGGCCCCAATTTTATGTTCCTGACAAAAGTAACTCTGCATCTTGTTTTTGAGTATTGCCAATGACAAAATGGAAGTGAAACCTGAGTGTTCTAGAATGGATCCCTGAAATCAGAATCTGAGCCTTGGACTTGGGGCCGGCACTGTGTTTGGAAGTTATCCCAGAGCACAGAGGAGCGAATGTTGCATGTGAGTGGGATGGATGGACAGTCAGGGTTGGGCACAGCATTGAGCTGGACACTTTTAGGCTCTGTTGGCCCCACTGGGATACTCTGAGGAGCATGTAGAATGGATATCAGGATGTCCCTACTGGGGAAAGAGCCTGGTCATTTGCCCACCAACTGTTTATCTCCCTCTTGTGAATCACAAATGCCCCTGAGTGGCTGAGACGTGTCTCTGCATGGAAACAAGGGACTGAGGTTGAGAGAGTGGCAAGGGAGCAGTCCAGTTTATTTCAGTAGAATGACAATGTCCTGGGCTTCCCTTTCAGCAGGTGAGGGATAGGCTCAGTGCCTAATACATCAGGTTTCTCCCTATTGCATCTTCCTGTGATGGAGACTTCCTGGCACTCCAGAAAAGAGCTTCTCTATGCCCTCCCAGATCCTATTCAGACTTGTCCCCATCTTAGTCTCCAATGCCTGCCTAAACTAAATGCCAAAAATGTAAAAACTAGAGAATAACTATCTCCTTATATTCAAAGTATGATTTGTCTTTTTAAATCTCATATTCCTCTTATCACAAACAAGAAAAGGGTTTAAGAATCTAAAATAATTTTCCTTCCCTTCCCCTATGTTCATCTGTTTTGGGAAGGAAAAATAAGAGGTAGGCAAACCATAAGAGACTCTTAACTATAGGAAACTGAGGTTGCTGGAGGGGAGGTAGGTAGAGGGATGAGGTAACTGCGTGATGGGCATTAAGAAGGCACTTGATGTAATGAGCACTGGGTGTTATATACAACTGATGAACCACTAAATTCTACCCTGCAATTAGTAATACACTATGTTAACTAAACTGAATTTGAATAAAAATTTTAAACTAGAAAAGATCTAAAATTATATTTACCCCATATGTCAGATCTTCTACCTGTCATAAGTTGTTTTAGATATTTTTGAAGAAATCTACAACTCTCATTCCTCATTGGAATGTGACAAAAGAGTTTAGATTTCCAGTATATGTGTCAATTATTGCATTCAATTGCTACATCTCTATATATTGCTTAGGGGCAAGTATGACCTAAAAAACATTTTCTTGCATCCTTTTCTCCTTTGAGCTCCTAGAACTTCCTACATGTCATTTGAATTTCACCAAATGATGTTTTTGGTGAGAACTCACTCTCTCCAACATTCCCCTTTCTTTGGCTTCCATGAATTCAAAGGAGCTAACCTGGTTCTCCAACTCATCCATTAACTAGAATGAATTAGGAGGAAGTATTTGTTTGAAACTCTTCAGTTTGCAGTCACTGGTAGACCTAACCCAGGATTGGGCAGACCCTGTGCTGGCCAGATAGAAGCTGTTGCCAAGCATGTTTGGCTTTGACATTGTCTACAACTGTGCCAGGTGTTGATTCTCACCATTGTGGCCCATGTTCCACATGGCCTCACCATCCTCTGACCTTTGTCTGCCCATTCTTGCTCCTTGCATCCATCCATATGGGAGTCATTCCAAAGCCACAGTATTCAGGATGATACTGGTGAACTTTTGTAGTATGTACTCTTTTTGGGATGGAGTCACTCTACTATACCCTTACGGAAGTTTCACTGGATGTCAGTTATACTTATTATGGGCCTGGATCACCCTGGTCTTCTCCATGTTTCCACATCTATAGTTCTCAGACACAGGTCAGCCCTCTGTGCCTTGACCACCCTTTGGGGTGGTGAAGGCCGAGGTTCAGGGCCTAAGTTGTCCATGCTGTGTGCAGGGCTGAGCCTCTGGTAGTTCCCAGACAGAGAGGGAAAACATTTTCCTCTCTGCCCTGATTTTCTTAGGTGGAGATCCTAGGATCCTCAAATGTGGTTGTCTGGAGGTCTCAACATGGGTGTGCCACGTTTATGGAACAGCACTGACTTTCTTTGCTGATCTCAATGAGTTGGTTGAAGGTGAAATTAGGGAATTGCTCAACAAGGAGAAATCCGTGGTGGATATTCTCCTATGAACCAGAATCCAGGTCTGTGGTGTTCTAGCCTCCGAACGAGTCATACAATAGGTCCTTACGACAGGTCATTTGTCATTATCTTTCCTCCTGTAAAAGTTGATAGTTTCCATGGTGAAATGACTCCATCTGAAAGCCTTAATCTCACAACACTTCTGGATTAAAAGTTTGCCAGTAAGAGAAAATAGATTTTAGTGACTGCCTATCCTGTGAGTAGTCTAGCATGCTTCAGGAATGAATAGATAAGGATTTCAACAGTGGATATTCTAGGTCTTTTATTCCCCAATGCCAATTAAATTAATGTCCTAAGTTCTCCACGGACTCTGGATCAAAATCTGCCATTCAGCCAATACAGATCTTATATTGAAGGAGATAATTTTCTGAATATATAATACAAAAAAGTGTTAACCTACTGCTATTATCATGTTTTCACTAACCAAATTAGTTGGATGAGCTATGCACAGTAGGGTCAGGTATTCGAACCCCATGTTCAGGGTCTTGGAGAGGACCCTGAACCCAAATGCCTCAACGTCCTGTACCTACTTTTTATAGTGTGCTATATAAGGGTCTCCTGAGATGTGAGATGTTTAAGGGAATAAAATGAATAAATTCTGGCCCTTTTGTCCTTTACATTTTAGACTTTGTAATTTCCTGATGCCTCTGGAAGAGTTTCCTTGTCTGATCTTTAGCCATGTTGACTATATTTATTCCATGTGTTTTTATATTGTACTGTATTATATGCTGAATAGCCATGTTTTATGATGTTCTCACTTTGGCTAATATTAGTTCTTATGTCTTCAGAATATGAACTACACATATATTTTCTTGATCTTTGCTTAATACTCTTCATTGTATATGTTACCTGTTTATTTTAGAGGGAAAGAGAGAATCTTAAACAGGCTCCATGCCCTGTGTGGAGCCTAATGTGGGGCTCAATCTCACAACCCTGAGATCATGACCTGAGCTGAAATTGAGTCAGATGCTTAACCAACTGAGCCACCCAAGGGCCCCCTAAGTTGTGTTTTTGTGGGTTTTTTGTTTTTTTAAATATTGCACCTTTTGGGTCACTGACCTTGTCCCATGGGTTTCTATGGTGATTCTCATACCTGAGCATATATATTGGTGGAGAGGCTCAACTGAACTATTTCAGTTGTCTGAGGTCCACCTGGGTTGAATGTCAAAATATACAGTACCTGGATATTATCAAATGATGTGATTTGTAGGGACTGTTCCATCAATTTTCCTGGGAGGAAACAGAGACCCTAAATATTAGAAGATTAGACCTAGATGCCCCCTGTAGTTTTTCTGAGTGCCTTTGGTATGACCAATAGCAATATAAATGTCCAGAGAGGTGGGGGACAGTGCTTATCAAGAGCAACACTGTACCCTCTCCGGGCAGCCAGGGCCCATCTGGGAGACAGGGACAGCATTCTATAACCATCAATGTCACAGTGACCCACTGCTGGGAATAACTGACCTTTTACCCCCAACTGATCAGAGACTGATCAGTTCTGCACAGGAAAGATTGCTCTAGGTCATACTTTCTGGGCATTAGTTCATTTCTGGCTTATTCCTGACAGTGATCTTCTATGAAGATTGGATCAAAAGTCCTGAGGGGGTGCTGTAATAAGAAAATGAACAGTGCTAGGTCTTCCCCCACCAACCCCACCACTCCCAATCTTGCTGTTGTCAGGGTGAAGCGTTTTATTTGTCCTGGCAGCTCTGCTGACCAACCAGTGTCTGTAGAAGCCAGGACCTCACTGGGTAGGCTGGGAGGTCTGAGGACTCCTGTATCTTAGTTATTCTGATAGTAAAGTGGGTGAGAATTCAACCAATGGAGTGAGGGTCTACTTAATCCTCAGGGATTAGTCCATTGTGAGTCTGGGATGCTCTGTCATGACTATCCTGAAAGAGGGGGCCAGATCAATTCAGCCTTGACAGTTCTGCTAAGGTCGGGGGGGGGGGGGGGGGGAAGTTGCTTAGTCCTCTGGAATCAGACTCCTGAGCTCATAATCGCAT